>NC_088931.1:81935000-81992500 GCF_038396675.1 Hydra vulgaris
TTTAGAGCTTCCAGAATGTTCTACTAAGTTCTATAATCTTCTACAGTCTGTTACAGTCGTCTATATCACCGTGGTAACACAATGACATCATCACATAACAATTCCAAGTATTTGCCGGCACACGGCCGTTTTGTTGCCATGGTAACGTGTGGCGTTATATTTATAAATTCATAACAAAATAATGAAATAAATAGAATTAAGCTAAGAATTAAGCTTAAGATTAAAACATCGGTCAAAAATGAATGTATAAAAATGGTAAATCAAATTTTTATTTTGGGGGTGACCTTTTTTTGTTGCAGAAAGCTATTTGGGCCTTTTTTCATGATTTTAGGTAAAAGTTCATCGATTTATGATACAGGAAACATTTTATTTGAAAAAAAATTAAAAAGTCATATCCCTAATATATATATATATATATATATATATATATATATATATATATATATATATATATATATATATATATATATATATATATATATATATATAATATACTAAAACTTAATCTAAATAGATCATAAGATTATCTAAAATTAACAATAAATTTTTTGATAAAAACAATAGAAATCTTGGTTTAAGATTTAAGATTTATGACGAAACTAATAATATTATAGATATTGTATTGAATCCTTTGTAAGTGTAGCTGCACAATTCCTTGCACGCAACGCTCTAATATCTTTGCAGAACACTCAAAAATTACTTTGCTTTTTCTATTAATTTACAACGATGCCATTATAAAAAGCAAACTATTTTAAAATGGAGATTGTAATGCTATATATGAATGCTTTGCGTGAATAGCTCGATAAGCCGCAAGCGTAGGTTTTTCAAAGTAAGTTGGCCCAACGTATAGCCAATGTGATGAAAATCTATGTCGAGTTACATTGCGTTGGCACTACGTTGGGCCAACGTTAGTCATCCAATCCAACGTTAACCCAACGTTGGGCCAATTAAGCATGTGTTAGCTGGGGTATTGTATACTATAGGAGTTGTTTTATTATAAAATTTGTACATAAAAATATGAACTTGATAAAAGTTTAACTAAAAACATTCAAAATCTGATAATTTTCAAACAGTTTTTCAGATTTTGTGAATCGATCTGTACTTGAAATAGTTCTGACTGCGTGTTTTTTGTTTTTTAAACAGTTTGTCTCACTTTACTTACATTAGAACTGCGCCAAGAAATATTTGATAAAAATAATCATTTCTAAATATTCTTAATTATAGATAACAGAACTTCAATAGTGGTTATGTTATCTGAACAATTACAATCATTCTCCCTCAAAATCTACAATCTTTATACGATTGATCAATAAAAATTTTAATTTTCGTAAACTTTTATGATAAAAGTTTACGAAAATTAAAATATTTTCGTAAACTTTTATCATAAAAAACTGATTGGAATCTTATACTGTAATCACAGTAAATAATACGTATACTTGGTGCAGTTTTGTTAAGTTATGACTTGGCATTTCTACTCCAAAAAAAAAAAATACAAATACTAACTTATATTCCAACCTTTAAATGACCAAAGGGTTGCTAAAATCATCAAAGAAGAAACATAAAACATACAAAAATGAAATGAAGTATGAAAACTTATTTGAAAAAACAAAGAAACATAAAAAAAACACTTTATTATGCATTGAAGTTAAGGAAACCCATAAAAATACACAAAAAACTTGAAATGTGCTGAAACAAGGTAGTTGGTAGAAACAAATATACAGATGATAATTTGCCACAAAATAATTTTACTTGATGGTGGGATGATAGTATTAGTTAAAAAACTCAACTTTTTTCTTAATTTAACCCAAAGACGGCTGATGAAGCTGCCCAAATAATACCATAAATTTCAAAATCTTAGTCAAAACAACCTGTGAAAGAAGTTAATATAAACAAAGGTGAGATGCAAAATGCTTTCAAATAGTCAAAAAAATAAAAATTTTGGTATTGAAAAAATTAGCCTGAATTTAGTTGAAGCCCTCGTTGTTTCACATTTTTAACCTTCCTTTAAAATTCAGCATTGTGCCTAAGAAATTAAAAATTGCTAATATAAAATACATTTTTAAAATGTCAAAAAACGTTTTTTTATGCTATATAGAGTGAAACCACTTCCTAGAACTGAATTTTTAAAAAATATATACTTTTTGTTTATTTGCAGTTATTTTCTTGTCTTTTATTCATATTGCAATATTACATGGGAAGTGCCAAGTTTAATAAACTAAAAAAACCTATTGTGAAAAAAAAACAGTGCACGCATATTTCGAGTTAACAGAACGAATCTTTTCTTAAGGGAACTTAATGAACTAAACGTTTATAGATTAATATACACCGAATTTTGCTGTTTATGTTCAAAAAATCATGGTATATATTCTAATATATTTCATCTTTACTTTAGCAAAATTTCTAATAAATACTCCACAAATTTTACTGACCTAACTCGATCTGTTTGAGTTAGGTCTGCAGACCTGGTTCAAACGGATCGGGTTGGGTAGGGTCTATAATAACTATACTCAAGGGTATTGTTATTATCGACCCGGAATCACGTTAGACACAAACCATATAAAAATGCTTCACAAATATCCTTTTTCGATTTGCGCAGCATTGCGGTTTTAAAGAGTATAGTAAAAATCTTCAACCTCTTTTTAAAAATCTTCAACCTCTTTTTAAAACGGATATACGAAGCACAAATACAAATGATTGTTTAATGACTTTTGAAGATATTAAGAAAAATTTATATGTCGAATTAACCTCACGATTAATTTTAATACTATTTGATTAAAAACATTTACTCTAACATTGCTTGGTGTAGTGTCAATAAAAATAAATCAATAAAGCTCTTTAATATACAATAACATAAAATCAGTATAATACCCAATAAAAGCCGCTATACACCCTTCCAACCTTTATTTACTAAGTTAAAAATACTAAATATCTACCAAATAAATATTTATAATCTTCTCTTTATTTATATAACTATAAAATTAATAAAAGTATTATTCCAAAAACTTTTAATCCGCTATTAAAATTAAATGAAAATAAATTTTTAACTAGATATTCAAATAACACCTAATTTACAACCTTAAAACTTAACACCAAATTTACAACCCAAAGACTTTTGATTGGTGTTCTTAAGTTAAAAAAAAAAAATTAAATTTATAACTTTTCAATAAATAAAAATTAAATATTATTTCTATGTTTTTAGAAAGCCTTTTTTACGCTTCTTGCTATATTTTAATAATGTTTAATTATTTTAACACTTTTACATTTGTTTATTTAATATTGTTAACGAAATTTCTTATTTTTAAATTAAACTTTGTGTTTACGGAATTTATTAAGGGGCTTGGCGATTGGTCTTTTTCCCGCCCCTGCTACCTAAATATCTTGTTAGTAACTTTCGAGAGTATATATTTTCACGGCAAAAAAAAAAAAAAAAGTACTGTTCAAAATAAATTTTACATTGCTCTTACTTGCCGTTAATTGATTGTCATTGGCAATTACAGTCATATAAAAAAAAAGATACAAGTACACTTTTATTGATATTGAAGCCCCTCTAACTGAAATTACACTATATAAAACGGGAACATTGATAGAAAAATAATGTCCGTGTTTAAGATAACTGTTTCATGAGTGACGCATAACGTTAAAATGACGATCAAGATTATCAAAAAGAAGTTTCATACTAAACTAGTCAGTGACGTTGATTGTTTTAACGCTAAATGTTCTGAACATATTGTAAATTTGGTTATTAAAATTGGCAGCAGTTTAAAGAAGTAGCATCATAAGTACAAGCTCTTAGTAATAATGCTATGTTACATGTAAAAACAAGATGGAACTCTACTTATGTAATGCTGGATACAGTATTGAAATTTTAATATACATTTACGCTTAATTTGAAAGAAATTGATGTAAGCTACGCACATTCACTAAATGAAGTAGAGTGGACAAATGTATGTTGTGACTATTAAAACTTTTTTGTGAAGTAGAAAATCTCTTTTCTATGACATTAAATCCAACAACAAACTATTACTTTAAACATATTTGTGAATTTTATTAATAAATAAATAAATATGTGCGGCAATCATATTTAACTTATATGGGAAATAAGGAAGAAAACAATGGAAAAAGTTTCCTATTATTTGAAAGTTAGTTTTTGTGTGTTAGCTATTGCATCAGCGCTTGACCTTCGTTAAAAAATGACCTTTTGACTACTAACTCAAAGAAATTATGGCAATGCAAATGGAAAGAAGACAGAAGGCATCTATGCACTAATAAAAAATGATATAGTAATATGCTTATAAATTTTTGAACACATTAAACGCTCCAGTGCAAAAGATAAGTATTTTAACTCCGTCTATTTTTTCTGCTTCTTTTGCATATACAAAAAGAATTGAGAGTTTCAAAAAATATGTTACACTAAAATTTATTTCTTTAGAATTAAAAAATCAATTACAAGTAAATTTAGATAAACCAGTAAATAAAAATCAAGAAGGATTTGATATACGGAAGTGGTGAAGACATGAGTCAGATTTCTAGTTATGAACCTTCCATAAAGTATATACGCAAGTATGGGAGAGACAGTTACCCAAAAGCGTAAGAATGCGTACAAAAGGCGAAGGGGTGTAGGGGAGCGGTACATACTTTATATGGTTTGACTTTCTCTTGTTTTCTATTTCTCCAAATCTTGGTTGTTTTTTTCAACAAATGCATTGAACTTCGCGAATTTAAAAAATCTACATTATTTTATGTAACCGAAAAATATCAAAATAACAACAAGTTTTTTTGCTTTTATGTTTTAAATTGAGGAAGGCGGTTAATTTTGTAATGAATAATGTGTACATACTACAACGGAAGAATTGTTGAAAGCATACACAGATGCGCACAAGGGGGTAGGAAGGTTCTAAATCAGTGGTTTTACAGCATTCGTACTTTATGGATGCCCCCTTATACAACATTTAACACGAGATATTTTGTCCATCTTGTAAATAATACAGTGCATAAACTTTTTTTTTACTTTTTTCAGTTTTTATTTTTTATAGGAACAAATTGATATTGTAAAGTGTTTGGTAGCATGTTTGGTAGCATGTTCGGTAGCATGTTCGGTAGCATGTTTGGTAGCATGTTTGGTAGCATGTTTGGTAGCATGTTTGGTAGCATGAGATTCTTTAACTTAAAAATAAAAAGTAGTATGTTAAGAATATTTCAAAAACATTAATTCAAGTTTTCTTAGTAAAGGCACCGGTGTATGCGTTTGCATTTAATTTTAAGCGACATGCATGTTTTTGCTTTTTGTAAATTGCATTTAACTTTGGTGGATAAATACTCGCCTAGATTATGTTACAGTAATTGATGCAGCTGTAAATAAAAGAGAAATAAATCTTTTTTAAACAAGTTGTATTAAGAAGATGCTTTTATTCATTCGTAATTCGAGAAAATTTTAGAAATTTTCTTTTTCCACTTTTTTGATATGATTACTCCAGCTAAAAGTTTCATTAAGAACACTTAAAAAGTTGAATGAGTATTCTTTTTTTAGTTTCGTTTTGTCGATAAGCAGTTTAGGAAGTTTTAAGAGTGGGAGGTGTCTGGAGTGGGAGGGTGTCAGAACCAGAAGATTTTGTAAAAAAAGAAACATTTGCTTTTTCTACGTTTAGCGAGAGTTTGTTGGCCTTCAATCGTCCGTTTAGATTTTCTAGTTCTTGAGTAACCGTATTAAACATTAGGTTTATGTTATATAACATATATAAAAAGAACAAAGTTGAGTTTATTGGAAGATAAGAAGATATCATCAATTTTGTTTCTTCTGAGTCATTGTTGCGTCTGAGTCAATATTTAGCACAGATTGTAGACTTCTTGATAATTGTCGAAATTCTATGATATCAACCGACTTCTAGGTAGTTTAGTATGTATACTTTAGTTTTAACTTTCTGACTTCATTTTTTAATAAAAGAGGAAAATAGCAATCTGACCTCCGTGAATGAAAAAGTAAATAATGCTTTTCAAATTTCTTAGAAAAAACAAAAAATTGGAAAGAACTCAATAAGTTTTGTTTGACTTGAAAGTTCTTTTCAGCGAGAAAATTTTACTCGGTTTTTGAGTTTATATAAAAGCGCCTTCTTCTTCTTGGTACTTTAAAGAGGCAAAGATGTTACTTTAAAGAGAGCCTTATCACATTCTCATAGCAAACGTGACGCAATGATCTGAGCACTTGCCCCAGAATCAAGAAGCTCGCGTAAACAACCGTAACACAGTGGTTAAAGCCTTAAAATTAAAAGGCCCAAAAATTCGATTCCTGCTCTGATCATATTTGCGACATTATTGTGAAAAGCAACGCAGATAAGTGTTCTTCCAAGGTGTTCCGTGGCAAGACCATTAGGTCTTCTTGTAGTACTTAAACAACCAAGAAATGTTTTATCAGCTTTATTTATAAAAGTTAAATAAAAACTACACTTTATGAAGAAAACACAAGGGTGGCAAAGATTGCTTGTGATGCTCAATATCATAGATTAGAGTAAAGTTAAAAAATTTATATGATACTCACGCATTATTGTATTTTTTATGACTAACTGCTTCAGTTTTCATTATTAAAAACTGAGAAAAACTACTTCAATTAACCATTAACTGTTTGCGGCTATGATGGCACAAGTACTAAATCGCCTATATATATATATATATATATATATATATTTTTTTTTTCCCTCCTTTTATTTAGCCGCACAAATATTTACAAGTTCCGTGTTTTATAATATATATAAAAATGGCAAGGACGAGAAGAAGACAGATTTGCCTTATCATATATATATATATTCAAATTCAAATTCAAATTTATTCTGAATAAAGATCTTACATCAAGGATATTTACAAATAGTAATGATACTAATCTCAAGTAAACACCTATCAAATAAAATTATAATAAATAGTGACAATAAAAGAAAAGTAAAGTCAGATAAAAGGTGATAATTGTAAGAAAAGGAAGAAATAATAGAAACTGTAAAAGTTATATAACGATGTTAACCACAAAAATAATACCAACAACAATAATATAAACAAAAACTATAAATTAAAATAATATCAGTAATAATAATAGATTAATAATAATATTAGTAATAATATAAAAATAACATTAATAATAACAGATATTATAATAATATAAAGTAAATACAAATTAAATTGATATTAATAATAATAAAATATGAATGACAGTCGTAATTATTAGGAATATATTTATATAATGATATAAAACAATAATAATAAGGAACAACACTAGTATTTAACAAAATTTAACAATAATAATAGTAATAATAATAATAAAAGTTATTGTTACAAAAAATGTATGACATATAAATATATATATATATGCATACGCACACATGAACACATACATACATATATAAATACATAATATAAATATATATATATATATACATATATATATATATACATATACGCATATACATACACATACACACATACACATATACATTCACACACACATACATACATATACATATACATACACACACATATACACATACACATACATACATACATACACACACATATATATATATATTTATTTTACAAACAGTATCTCTCCAAATAAAAAGCATGAAGACGGGTTTTAAACTGTGTAATAGAGTTTAGGGATTTAAGGTGAAGAGGTAATTTATTCCAAGATTTTACGCATTGGTTTGTGATTGATTTATGACCGTACTTAACCGAAGAATGATTTGGGATAGATAATTTAAGGTTACTAGAAGATCGAAAATAGTAGCGAGAACATTTTATAGTGGTAAAGAAATTACAAAATGAGGGAGGGAGGTTTACTTGCTTGCTATTCCAGATAAATAGACAATTTAATAAATGAACAAGATCACACAATTTCAGAATTTTGGATAGAAAGTATAGGATATTAGAGTTAGAGCTATATTGTTGAAAGTATATTATTTTTAATGCCTTGTTTTGCAGATTAGAAACTCTTAAAAAATCTTTTGTCTGGCTTTGTTCCCAAACCTGACGAGCTTATCGTAAATGTGATCCAAAAGTAGCATGGTAAATGTTGAGCAGAGTTTCATGGTTGACATAATGTCGAATTTTGGATAGCATCCCATTAGATCTAGATAGTTTAAGTGCTAAGTCTTTAAGGTGAGAGGAAAAGGATAGATTCGAGTCAATTTTGATTCCAAGATATTTTAAAGAAATTACAGGAAAGATTTTTTGGCCACTTAGTCTGAAGTTTAGGTGTTTAGTGATTTTAGATTGAGTTGATTTGAAAATGATAAGCTCAGTTTTGCTGGTATAAAGACTTAATTTGTTGGATCGCAGCCATTGAAGAAGATTGGATAAATCATGATTTATATGTTTGTTGATTTTTTTTAATGATTTGTTCGTAAGGAGTAAGTTTGTGTCATCAGCAAAATGGTAAGCAGTTGAAAATTTTAAAGACATATTGAGATCATTTATAAAAATAAGGAAAAGCAGTGGACCTAATACAGAACCTTGTGGTACACCTGTGGAGAAAAATATTGGCAAAGATTTAGCATTATTGATAGCGACAAACTGTGACCTATTAAAAAGATATGATAAAAACCATTGGTGAGCAATACCTCTAGCACCATAGTGTTCTAGTTTACTTAGAAGGATTGAGTGATCAACAGAATCAAATGCCTTATTTAAGTCAAGAAACACACCACACGCAAATAGTTTACTGTCAAGAGCTTTCCTAATTGACTCAGTTATATTAATAAGTGCATAATTTGTGGAGTGTTTGCTACGAAAACCATACTGGTGATTGTAAAGACATTGATTTTTTTCAAAAAAGTTGTAGAGTCTGATATGCATGGCTTTTTCAAATATTTTACTTAAGTTAGAAAGAAGAGAAATTGGTCTATAATTTTTGTGGTCAAATTGAGAACCCTTTTTATGGAGAGGAATGACTTTGGCTATTTTAAACACATCCGGAAAAAGACCTTTTTCAAAAGAATTATTCAATATGGTACAGAGAGGTTTAGAAATAACGCGAGCAGTAAGTTTAAGAAGACGAGTGGGAAAACTGTTTGGACCTAAACTTTTCTTATTTTGCAGAGTATTTCTTATTAAGTCAGATACCTCGTTTTCAGTGACTGGATTAAGGAAAAAGGAACTAGAACTTGGGTTTTTTAAATAATCAGAAAAAATAGTTTTAGAGGAACTAATTTTGCTTGATGGTGGACGTTGTATAGTTTGAAAGTGTTTGTTAAATATGTCAGCAATGGCCACACTGTCTGAGATAGTTTTACCATTATATTTAAGATTATAAGACTTATTTGGCGAAGAAGGTTTGATGTTAATAATTTCTTTTATTCCTTTCCATGTGTTTCTTGTATTGTTGAGGTTATTGTTAAAGAAGGAAATATAGTATGAATTTTTAGAACTCTTTAATAAATTGCATATTTTATTTCTATATAATTTAAATTTATTGAATAGATTAATTTTTGTGTTGGGATTTTTAGATTTTATATATTTTTTATAGAGCTTGTTTTTTATATTAATTGATTTCAGAATTCCATAGGTGATCCAAGGTTTAGATTTGAGTTTAATTTGGTTTGCGGAAAGTTTTTTGTACGGGGCATGACGATCAAGGATCGCGTTAAGTGATTTTAAAAGGAAGTTTATAGATTTATTAACATCGTCACCATTCTTAATATTAAGTTCCCAATTAATATCTGATACTGCCTGTATAAATTTACTATTATCAAAATTCCTAAAGGATCGTTTGGTAGTTATTACTTTTTTGTTTTTAGGAGGAGTATTTTGAATACAAATAAATTGTGCTAAGTGATCTGAAATTGATATTGTGAGGTTTCCAGAAATTAGATTAGGAGTTTGAAAATTTAAAAAAATGTTATCAATAATTGTTTTTGATGTACAAGTTATACGTGTTGGTTGAATTATTGTTGGGAAAAATGAGTAAGAACATAATGAGTCAAGGTAATCAGAGATAATGTTGGATTCATTGTAATTTAGTAGATCCATATTAAAGTCACTCATTATCACAACCTGTTTATTTTCAGAACTAAGCTTTTCAAGTAAAGGGTTAAAATGATCGGAAAGGAATTCCTTAGGATTTAACGAAGGGTGTCGGTATATACAGCCAATGATGATATTTTTTTTAAAGGGATTGACAATTTCAACAAAGACAGATTCCAAATACTTTGGGACGTAACTGTAAGATCTTGTCGAACATTGTAGTTTATGTTGGATTGCAAGTATAGAAGAGCACCTCCTTTTTTGGCTTCAGTTGGACAATGCTCGATAATATAGCCATTTATATTTATATCAGTTATGCTAGAATCATTAATCTGTAATTTAGATTCTGAAATACCAAACACAATAGGGAGAGAAGTAAGTGAACTTATGAGACTGCGAAGATCATCAATATGAAAAGGTAAAGATCCAATGTTTAGATGAAGGTACAATTCAGAATTTGATTTTATAGTTTTATTAAGATCAAGAATGTCATAATATTTGCAGTTAGTATTCGTGTTAGAGATTTTATTTAAATCCTTAAATAAATTTTTGAAATGTATTGGGCTTTCCAAAGAATTTAATATATTAGTTGGAAGAGTCTGACATGAAAAAGTCAAAGAAAGTTCAAGGTCAGAGAGTATACTAAAAGGCATATTCTTAATTATGCAGTCACTACAGAACCAGTCAGAAGAGTCTTCTACAAGAAGATTATATGAGGATTTATTGACTTGACAGCACTTAGCATGAACCCAACAAGAACAATTATCACATAAAATGGCTCTATGACTTTCAGCTACTAGTTTATTGCAGAACTTACAAGTGTACTTTACTGCCATGTCAAAATATATTGTTGAAAATAATAAAGCAATAGTATATAAAGTTAAAATAATATAAATCAATAATAAGTAATAAATAAGAGTATATTATAATAATATTAACATAATATACTATAATATAAATAATAATAATAACAATAATAATGATAGCAATAATAACAGCAACAGTAGTTATTTAAAAAAAAAAAAATTAATGTAGAAAAGAATTATAGCAATATTAACAACAGTAAAAATAATAATATTAATGAAAAATAAACAAAAAAAAAGCTAGAAAAAATAAAATAAAATAAGAATAATTACATTAAATTAAAAATGTATTATAAAATAAACAAACTAAATTCTTCTTAATTTTCTCTACAATCTTCTAGTTCTACTATTGCTTTTTCTTCTTTCTTTTTTCTTAGTTTACTTAATTTTTCTTTTTTTCTTTTCTTTACTCTTTAACTTTTATTTTTACTTTATTTTAGTCAGATATTATTTTTACTTTATTTTAGTCAGACATATTTTAATAGAACTAATAAGTTATAAAAACTTATAATAATAAAAAATTAGAACTAATAATAGTGATAAAAAAGTTAAAAAATACAAGGTAAGAAAAGTAAAAAAGCAATATTAGTTTCCCCCTCTGTCGACAGGTCGTGCTAAATCATAAATTCGACTTGGTATTTTCCCTTTAAGTGCGGATGTCTTTACTTTAAATGCCAACGGATCAAATTGAACATGATCCATGTCATCACGTAACAAAGGAACCGCTAATCCCTTTACGCGTTCAGTAGGTTTAGCATTTAATGCAGCATGCGAAACTTTCCACTCCACATCGCGATTTGGAATATAACGGTCAATTAATTTTTTTGGCTTTGAAAGATCCTAAACTCGTGCAGTGGTATGAGCAGAAAGAGTGCTTTTTTTAATAACCCATTCAGGGTCGCGAAAAGGTAAATCCAGACGTTCTTTAGGACGAGACAGGGATTCAATCGAAGGTGGGGTTTTTGCATTTTTTGCAGCATCCGAAATTAACCATGCAACCTCTCTTGATGGTTTGTATGATCGATGTAAAGATTTAGGTCTTGCCAGTTCATTCACCCTTTCTGGAGCATTGGAACTTAATGCAGATTTATTTACTGTCCATATTGGCGACGATCTTCCACATCCCAAAACGTATGATAGTCTATCCTCTTCATATCCTGAAGATACACTCTTTGGTCTGGATAATTCTTCGATGCGTTTTGAAGCATTTGCTTTCATGGCACTAGGTTGAACTTGCCAGATGACAGAAGATCTTCCGCAAGAATAAGCAAAGTAGTCTCTGCAACATTTTTCTGGGTGATCTGTCTGAAAGTATTTTTTAGGTACAGCAAGACTCAGAAGATGGTTACTAGTTTGACATTTTAATGCAGCTTTGCTGATAGGTCTCATTAACTCCTGATTGCCCCAAACAACTGGTGGCCCTAATGTAGCCCATACTGCTTTAGAAACTTTAGGCATTGATAACTGAATAATTCGTTCTCTAAAGCATTGTGGCACTTCTTTGCATGTTCTCCTTATGCAGTATTTACATTGACTGATTAACCTGTTTATAAGGAATGTTTTTTTTTTTCTTGACCATCTTTGTAAGAAACTTGTGTTTTTTTCTCAAACCTGTTTAAAAGAATGTTTTTTTCTTCTCAAATTTGTTTGTAAAGAGAAGTTCTTTTTTCTCAAATCTGTTTCTAAGAAATGTGTTTTTTCTTAAACTTCTTTGTAATAAATATGTTTTTTTTTATAAAACCTTATTACACAGGGACTAAAAAGTTTCAGTATGTGTTTTTTTCCGTTTTTTATCATATATATATATATATATATATATATATATATATATATATATATATATATATATATATATATATATATATATATATATATATATATATATATATATATATATATATATATATATATATATATAAATATATATATATATATATATAATTATAATTAAAAACGATAAGAAAAAACTTTTATTATGGAATTTTAAGTTTCATGCCTAACGGCAATCATCAGCCAGAAGATTGATCCTGGTTGGTTTACGTCACGTTTACGTCACGTTATACTAAATTTACATATGCGTTAAAATTTTGTTTCCATGGAGTCATTAGAACTCACGCCACCGTAATTCTAATTGTAATTTAACGTTTAATTTTTAATTTTGTAATATATGGCTGATAATTGCCGTTAGGCATGGAACTTAACGTTCCAAAATAAAAGTTTTTTCTTTATCGTTTTTAATTATAATTATAAATCGCTCTGTTTTGAAATTTATATATAACCAAAATAAATTTCCTAAATATTAAGCACTTTTAAACAAACAAGAGTTTTGTATTATTTTAATACAACATTAAATCAAACGATATATATATATATATATATATATATATATATATATATATATATATATATATATATATATATATATATATATATATATATATATATATATATATATATATTCTAATCACGATCCCAAAATTTAAAAGCAATATTCAACGGATACATACACAGAGCATACTCAATATGCAGTAAAAACCATTTAAAAGATGAGATAAATTTTTTAATTCAAGTTTTTACTGAAAATGGGTACGATGAAAAAACGCTTAAAGATATTTCTTATCACGTTCGAAAAAAATGTCAGTGAATCAAAACTTCAAATACGAACAAGGGTTCAACAACACCAATTTTTTTTGACTGAAGGCAAGTTAAACCAGTCTGTATTAGCTTTGCATAAAATTAATTGCGATGAGGATATTGAATTGGATAGGGCAAAAACACTTAAAGTTGAGGATAAAAAATTTGAAAGAAAAGTCCGTGAAGCCTTGGAGATACAAAAACATCAATATACTCCAATATACGGCGGTATGAATTTGGACAATGGACAATATGTTATAATAAATTTTTGGACTTCATTTTTTTCATACTTAAGTAAAAGAAGCCATTATAAAGGTGACGTCAAAATTTAAAATTTTTTTGTTTTTATTTAACGGTCACAATTTTTGTAATTATATTATACGCTGATGATGCCGGTGCCTTTAATATCAATATCAATATATTTTCGATAAAAGATCTTACAATCGAGGTTATTTACAAATAGTTAAAAACTAATCTTAAGTAAATACCATGAAATAGCATTAATAAAACAAATAATAATGATAATAATAATGATGATAAATTATAAGAATAATAAGAAAATTATTTGATAATAAATCAATTTTACAACAACAATTGAATATAATGCACAGACATGAAAGTTAAAAACGGTTATATACTGACAAAACGTAACAACCTACCATGTAACTAAAATTACTGCAAAAAAAAGTAACAATGATTTAATATATATAATCTTAATATCAATAAGCATATAAATAAAAGTAGTATAAATATTTCATTAAAAAATAACAATAAATAAACAAACAAAAAATTTTCAATAATACTCACAAATAAAAACGTGGCACCCACTTACACACAAACATTTAGTCACAAAAAGTATAGAGTTTTCATAATAAATGACAATAATAAAATAAAAAAGTAAACCATATCAAGCAAAATTTAAAAAACATTCTTTTTCCTTTTTTCAAAAACTTTTATATATTTTTTAAATTCTTTTTAATTACTTTCCATTTTCGAATGTTTTATTTTCTTTTAACTTTGGTTTTTTGTATTTCCTTTTTCTTATCTCATTTTTTTCTTTCGTTAATTTGTTTGATTTGATTTTTAATTTTTTTTTAGTTTTTGTTTTTTTATTTCCTTTTTTTTTCTTTTCTTCATTCTCTTTATTTTATTTACTTTTCTTATTTTATTTTTTTATCTTTATCTTTCTTTTTTTAAATTTATTTATAAAATTCATTATAAAGAAGCGTCCGCCATTCCGGAAGTTTCTGCACTGTCTCCCCGAATCCAGCGAAAATTTCAAATAAATTATTTAGTATTAATAGAATTCGTATTATCTGATGTTTTAAATTAGTTTATATATATATATATATATATATATATATATATATATATATATATATATATATATATATATATATATATATGTAAAATAAAAAAGAAAGATAAAAAAAAAAGAATAAAATAAGAAAAATAAATGAAATAAAAATAAAGGGAGTGAAAAAAAGAAAAAGAAAAAAATAAAAAAGCAAAAATCATAAACAAAAAATATAAAAAACAAATCAAACAAATTAACAAAACAAAAAAAACGAAATAAGAAACAAGAAAAAAAAAAAAGAAAGACAAAAAACCAAAGTTAAAAAAAAAAACATTCGAAAATGGAAAGTTAATAAAAAAAAAAGTTAAAAAGTTAATAAAATATAAAAATTGTTCTATTTTTGAAGAAAAGAAAAAGAAAATATTTTAAATTTTATTAATTTTTGGGGACGATATGTGTTTTATGGGTATTATGATATGATTTTTTTTTTTATTTGAATGTTTTCATTTACTATGAAAACTCTATACTTTTTTGTGAGTAAATGTTTGTGTGTGGGTAACACATCTTTATTTGTGAGTGCTATTGAAAATTTTTTTTGTTTATCTATTGTTATTTTTTAATGAAATAAATATATTACTTTTATTATTTTATTATGATTATTGATATTGAGATGTTATTATATTTATTAAATCATTTTTATATAACTTTTTTATTATTCTTATAATTGTTAATTTATCGTCATTATTATCATTATTATTTGTATTATTAATACTATTTCATGGTATTTATTTAAGATTAGTTTTTAACTATTTTTAAATAACCTCGATTGTAAAATTTTTTATCGAAATATATTGATATATATATATATATATATATATATATATATATATATATATATATATATTGAGATGTATATATATATTTATATGTATATATATATATATGTATAAATAGACATAAAAACAAAGTGACGAAAGCTAAAGAGAGACAACTATTTGCTTGCATGTTTCAATATTGACGGAAATTTTTATTTAAGCTGTATAATTTTGCACTTACAATGTCAAGTTGTATACAATGAATAAATATATATTCAAATATATTAAATCAACTTTTAGTTATTTATCAACATCAATCCGTATACATTGAATCAAAGTTGGATTATAGTTATTAAATCAACGTTGGGATCAGATAAAAGCAATAATCAGTTTTTGCAATGGATTTATAACGTTGTTCCATTGAATGTGTTCAAGCTGTACCAATTTGTATCAATGAATATGTTCTGGTAATTAAAATCGAGTAACTCGTGAAATTTTTTATTGAGCAGTTACTTAATAGATTTAATTTACTAGGCTGAAATAAGGCAAAAAAACTTTGTATTCGGCACATACGTTTCTATTATTTATAAATCTTATACTTATATCTTATGTAATCTACATCGTCCTTTATGCCTCCTAATCTTAACATATAATATTGTTAATAGAATGTCAATGGAACGTTTTATTGACAATGTTATTAGTTAAGACATGAGAACGATTACCTGGATCTAAAAGAAGCGCTAATATATAAAAATTTTTAAAAGCAATATATATTCTTTAATAAATGAAGAACTAAATTTCAGTTTTTTAAATAAATCTTTATTGTATTATATTATCAATGCTTATTTTATTAGTATTATTTTTTAACAAGTTCACTAAAAGTCGCTTTTCACTGAAGGTCGTACCAATTGTTTGAATCAATTATTTCACTGAAGGTCGTACCAATTTTTTGAACCAATTGTTTCACTGAAGGTCGTACCAATTGTTTGAACCAATATAACGTAATTTAAACCAGTAATATAACGGAAAATTTCTGTAAAAACGCAAAATTTTTTTTGATTCGGTTTTTAAAAAAGACCTTAAATGTCAATTTACACTGTAAATTAAAATCATTATCTGTAGATACCAATATTAAAATGGAATGCACTTATTTCCGAATATATTCTGAAATTTATAAATTGAAATTTTTATTTTGCCGTAAACGAAGTTAGTCTTTCTTTTTTTTTATGTTTGAAAAATTGTCAATTAATGCTGACTAGTCGAGTTTAGAAATAATACCATTTTCAATAGAAATTTGTGCAAACCCAACAAGTCTATTTTATGTCATTGTTGAGCGTAACTGTCTTAATTATTTTTAACTTAAAAACACACAAAGTAACAAAAGAAGTAAAATTGAATTGCTTTTATAGAAGAAATGGCTTCCGTTCGACATTTTGAATCTCTTGCTTTTTCGTAAATTTCGTTAGCATTGTGCAATATACAACTAAAGTTGCTGCGTTTTTATCCTTAAGCTTATAATGGATCTGTGTTATATGATCTAACATAAAATCTAACAAAAGACCGAAATGGCGCATTTTTGCTTTGAGGTGAGGTTTTATTGGTCCAAGATCTACAGATTAAAAAATATTTAAACAAATTGTTAACTAAAGTTAACAATTAGTTTACAAAAATAAAAAATTGTTCTAAATATTTTGATTGTATATTTGAATATCTATTGTTAATTTTTTAAAAAGTCATTTACGTTAAAAACTACTTGACAACTTTAAAAATTATTTTTTGACATTTTTCCCATGCAAAATCCCAAAGCAAATCTTAGACCAAAATAATATCTCAAATAAATAAAAAATGCTTAATTTTGCGCACCATTTCAGAAATTAAAATAAACAAAATTAAAAAATCACAATAGGAACAAATAGCAACTCAATAAAAAATAAAAGCTAACTAATATGACATTTCAAATTTTAGAAAATTGAGAAGAGTCGTTTTTAAACTTTTACAATAGGTTCTAACGTCAAAGGAACAAAAAAATCTTTAAAAGATCTGCATTTCATAAGATTTGCTTTGTCATTCGATAAATCTTTATAAATGCTATCCGTGCATGCGTAATAAACAATAGGGGGATTGAAACCATTAAATTTTGTTGCCAGGCAAGTGGCATATGCGCCCATATTTTCAAAATACAACCAATCTCCAATAGAAAGCTGTAAAATACAACCAATCTCCAATAGAAAGCTGTAAAATACAACCAATCTCCAATAGAAAGCTGTAAAATACAACCAATCTCCAATAGAAAGCTGTAAAATACAACCAATCTCCAATAGAAAGCTGTAAAAGTTTTTTTAATATATAAAGCAGTAACTAAAATTTTTACTTCTTAAAAAAACTTAAGTTCAAAAGAAAAAAAAAACATTTAAAATATATTTACATACCTGATACATACATAGTCAACATTCCTTACTTATTTCATACCTGGTACATACATGATAAAAATGCTTTAGATAATACATACCAGGTAGATACATTATTAACATTCCTTTAATATAACGCACCTGGTACATTCAAGGGGAACAGACCTTACTTACAAAACACCTAATACCCACATGATAAACCTTAACTATTGCAAAGCTGAAACATACATGATAAACATTGACTTAAACATACCTGGTACATTCATTGTAGACATACCTTACTTATAACATACCTTAGGTAAATACGTTTCTTCCGAAATGCAATCGCATGAATCGCATGTTGGTCCCCAAACGCTGCTTTTGAACAGCAAATGAGTTTTTGATTCATTTAGTGGAAGTGGTTTAAACTTCTCAGAAAAAAGAACGCATAAAAATGAATTGTAAACTCCATCGTTTAAGTAATACATAAACTCCGTTTTCTTGTCATCGACAACCTTTCTTACCGAAGTCACATTACAGCATAACGTAAATGCCGACTCAACAAAATATTTTCCCGGTTCAGCAATTATACTTAAATTCATTTCTGGAGGAAAAAACTCGGCTATACTAAGGTTTAACTGAGCTGCAATCTAAAGAAAAAAAATATTGTTTAATATCATAAAAACAGAAGTTAGAAGTAACCAATTTTATATAATAAATTTCTTAGCCTAACATTATTGAGTAATAGTTCAACAATATTAAAACCCTT
Organism: Hydra vulgaris; assembly: GCF_038396675.1. Lineage (NCBI taxonomy): Eukaryota > Metazoa > Cnidaria > Hydrozoa > Anthoathecata > Hydridae > Hydra > Hydra vulgaris. Next base: position 81,953,765 of record NC_088931.1, read on the forward strand.
AAAAAATTACGCATAAATAATTTGCATAAATAAAAAAATACGCATAAATAATTGAAGTAAAAAATGCTTATAAATTGTATTTCAAAAAACCAGTATATATTCGTTAAATTATTCTTTATTCCAAATTATAAAATTTTTTATAACTTGCAATAACAAATGATAATTAAATTTGATTGACACTTTGATTTTATTCAAATTTTTTAAAGGTGCAAAACCCTTAATTTTTTTAATAAAATTCAATGGACCAAAGAGACCGGTAGGTTTTACATCTCAAATTAAACGTTTTTTTATTCAAATGTATTTAAAAAAAATAGAAATAAACTTTTTAAAATTCATAAATGAACCAAAAAGACAAATTTGAGAGGGTCTTAACCCACTTAAGATCTTACAATAACATGAAAATATTGTTAAATTAACATGAATATATTTTTAGATGATATTGGTATAATATTCAAAAAATTTAAATGGTTCTTCCTTCTTCTTCCTTCTGACTTTAAAGAAAAAAGTTAAAAATATTTTATATAAGTTGGATAATTATTATAAATATTAGGTTAACTATGATGATCATTTGGATGGTTATTATGAAAATTTGTTGGTTTTTGTAATAACTTGGATAGTTATTATAGTAATTTGAATGGTTATTGTAATAAGTCGGATGTTTATTAAAGCAATTTGAATGGTTATTATAGCAATTTGAATCTTTTATATTAATAAGTTAGATAGTTATTTTAATAACTTTGATCATTATGGATTTTTTAATTTTTTAAATGAAAATCATGAGAATATTAAAAAAAAAAAAAAAAAATATGAGGAGCAGCAAACACCTGTGTGTATGAGAAGTGAAAAACACCTGTGTGTATGCGGAGTAACAAACACCTGTGTGTACGAAACACCATGACCTGTTTTATGGAACCCTTAATGCAGGTGAAAAATTATGATGAAAGATTTTATTTAATTTCTTACATTATCCATTGAAATTTTTCCATTTTTTACACCTGGAAATCCACCACCTATATCCAATAATGTGAAGTTATAACCAAGGTTTTCCTATAATCAAGAAAATTAAATATTATCTCAATAAAACCATTTTTTACATTAGAGGTTGACACTTACTTACCCCTTGATTAAATACAGCAGCTGCAGATTTCACTGCACTGTAAAACAACGAAGCATCATAGCAACCAGTACCAACATGAAAGCTAAATTAAATTATTCATAAAGTTTATTAATTCTGCAGTTGATGTTCATTTAAGTTTTTAAAAGAGCAGTTATTTTTTTTTCTTTGTTAAAAGTTTCTTATTTGAATTTAAACTTTAAAAAAAATACTTAGACATTAAATTTCTAAACTTCTAATTATCTGATAAAATATTTAAATGTTGCATAGCAAGCTGCAAGCAGCTTGCTATGCAACATTTAAATATTTTATCAACTAAGCAGATAATTAGCATGCTAATATGGATAAATCGACTAAAATCCACAACCCCATAGGTTTTTTATTTTTGCAAAAACATAATTCTAATGAGAAATTACTTTAAAGTGACACAGAGAAGTTTCTGATAAAAATACGTGTAATTTCTTTGTTACTTGTTGCAAAAAGATCACCTTGATGTTACTTTTAAATCCAGTGAACAACAACAAAAATTTTTCAATAAACATAAAACATATTTAATAGAAGATTATGCAGTGTTCAACTAGAAGAGGAATTATATTTTTCAAACAACTTTTCACATTACTCAGTATATTTGTGTTGATAAGAAAAAGTAATCAGAATTGAGTTTTTAGCTTAAAATTAAATTGAGGGTTTTTTGCATGTGCTCATAAAACTTAGTCAGAAATATATTAAGATTAATTTCTTGTCTAAAGTTTCTTGTTCAAAAAAATCAGTGTTAATTACATTTTGTCAAATAAAACTTGTTGCTATAACCTAATGATGTTTTTTCTTTTATAGACAAAATCCAAATGCATTATAAACATAATTTAATATGCTTTATCTGCCTAACTTGAGCCACTCACCCAGTGTCTTAAGGTTGCATCTCTTTCTCTTTTCTACTATTACTATCATTGTTGCTCTTCAAAGTAGCTTTTATCTCTAGTTTAATGAACCTAAACTTGATTTTGTTCTAACGTCACAGACCTTGCTAGCACTAAAACCTATATCTTCTGCATTTCTCAATCTCTTACTCAGATAATTAACATTGTGACTTGTTTTCTTAACAACTCTAATCATTTACCTTCACTCCTTGATTTATGTCTTGCCTCTGATCTTAGCCTGAGCTCAGCTTCTCCTTTTTCTTCTTTAGGTGGTTTTGACCATGCGCTACTTACTACAACTCTAAAGCTTTCTGGGATTTTTTTTGTGACTTTCTTTGTGACGGTCCTTGGGCTGATGTCTTTTTTCTCTCAGCTGATAAATGTGTCTCCTACATCCTGGATTCAGGCAGGACTGGAAGGTTTTATTCCGTCTTTTTTATTCCGTCTTTTCCAAATCAAGATTCATTCTTTGCTTTGGTTTTCAGCTGCTATATTTAATTGTAATCATTATTTCATCTTTTTTAAAAGAATAACTCTCTTGAGAACAAACGGCAATTTATTATTGCATGAAATTAATGTAAAAAGATGCTGATGATAAGCTCCATTATTCTTAGTTCACTAAATCTTGCATCTTATCTTAGAAGTTAACAAGTCATTAACAATGGGTTAAGAAGGGTTGGTCTAACATTCCCTTTCTCATTTATGAGACTGATCTTATAACCTCTCCTGAAGATAGGAAAGAACAACTTGTAATGAGCTTTTCTTCAAACAGGTTAACTCATTGTTAGACATTCAAATCACTGCAGCTTCCATTGTTAAAATAATATCTTAATTAAACTCTTCCACAGCTTGTGGTCCAGATAACAATCATGTCACAGTCTAACAAAATTGTTTTCCAGAACCCTCTTTTAATCTTTTTAAATTGTTTATCATCTATTGTTCCAATTTTTAAAATCTCTGGAGAACATTTTGACCTCTCCAACTATTTTATGATCAGTTTTCTTTTTGTTATTAGCAAAGTCTTTTTTCTGTAATCGATAAATTTTATCTTGAGTCAAATAACTTACTGTCAGACAATCAATACGGCTTTCAATCCTCTCCCTCTACGTCTAACTTGCTAACTTCAATTTTATCATGCTTAAGCCGGAGACAGAGAGGCTAGGGCTATTGTTCTTGAGATATCTAAAGCTTTTGACAAATTTTGGCATGTTAGTCTATTCCATAAGCTTTATGATATGTTGTATCTGGGAAAGTTTTCAAGATTATCAAGATTATCAAATCATTTCTTTCTAAGCGCTTAATTAAAGCCAACACTCTTCTTTATTTCCAGTAACTTCTGAGGTACCTCAAGGTCCTATCCTTGTTCCTGTTTTGTTTATTGTCTGCATTAATAATCTTCCTGACCTTATATCTAATGTAGCTCTTTTTGCTGCTGACTCAACTTTGTACTCTTGTCTAGACAAAACGTCTATTTTTTTTGATTGCTTAGAACAGGCAGCCGATCTTAAATCTGACTTTACTTCTGTAACAGGTTGGGACTTACAGTGGCTTGTGAATTTCAACTCCAACAAAACTCAGCTATTTACTGCAAACAACTATTACAATGCTGTCAACATTCCTATAATACTACTAGCAAACCATCTCTAAAAGTATTATCTCACTCTCCTTCTTCATCAGAATCCCTCTATTATTGTACCTCTTACATCTACCTAAAAGCTGACTGGGACACCATGATACCGTGATTTTCTTCGTGATCGCCCTTGGGTAGACAAATATGCTTCTTAGATAACTTCTATGATTCAGGCTGGCATGGACTCTTTATTCCTTATTGACAATTCCAAGTCAGGCCTCACTCTTTTTTATGGTTTTCCTCACTTTATACTGCTCCAATTTTCAATCGAAACCATAACTTTCATATCATTCAGCAAAAACAGTTCTCTAGAAAAAAGAGTCTGTTTACTAGTGCTAGAAAATATTATAAAAAGATCTTGTCGAACGCCAAAGTCCGCTATTTTCAGGTCACGAAATCTTATATTTCATATCAAAAAATAGGCTCCGTGTCTTCTAGAGAACCTTTAACAGTATCAATTATAAGGACAAATCTGTTAATATTTTGTATGGTTAAGATTTTTACCTTATCTAAAGACAAAGCTGGATTGTTTACTAAGAAGTTGTCATCAATATTATGTCTTGATTCCACTAATCACATTTTGCTTAATATAGCAGACAAACAGGCAGATCCATTACTTCACATTTGTATCATTCCAGTTTCTGTATCTTAAGTGATTTCCTACTTAGATTCTTCTACAGCTTGTGATCCAGACAACATACCTGTTAGAGAAATGCAAAAGTGTTCTCAGGAGCTATCTTCAATACTCTAAACACTATTTAACAAGTGCTAATCAGAGTCATTTTTCCAGTCTGCTGGAATACGGGATCTGTTATTCCTTTATTCAAAAATACTGGAGAGCGATCTGACTTGATTAACTACTGTCCCATTAGCCTTCTTACTATCATTAGCAAAGTTATTTGAGTCTTTAGTTAACAAACACTTAATCTTTCATCTCGAATCAAATAACTTACTTTCTGATCATTAAATGGACTTTGATTTTCTCGTTCTACAGCTGATTTGCTAACACTAATATCCGATAGGTTTTATCAAATATTAGATTGATGTGGAGAGGTTAATACTATTGATCTCAATATTTCTACAGCTATTGACAAAGTTCGACATGCTGGTCTTTTCCATAAGCTTTTTTCTTACGTTGTATCAGGTAACATCTCTGAGGTTATTTAATCCTTCCTTACCAATCATATATAAATGTTGTCCTCGACGAAGAGCACTAATATTTATATCCTAAAACTTCAGGGGTTTTTCAAGATTCCTTTCTTGACCATATACTCTTTTTAATTTACATTATCAACCTTTCAGAAATTCTCATATTTAAGGTGGCATTTTTCGCTGATGATATTACCATCGGTTGGAAGTCAACACTACCTGATTGCTTGGAGGGGCATTTGACCTTGAAAAGGATTTTATTTCTGCTACAACATGGGCTCTTAGTGGTTGGTTAACTTTAACTCAAATAAAACTCAATTTTTTTAGCTAATTGTTATTGCAATAATCTAGATTTTCCTATATTTATGAACGATAATGTAATCGATGAGTCATCTATCCTTCATCTTCTAGGATTAACTCTTATTTCCAATCTTTCTTGGAAAACATATATCAAATTGGTTGCAAAACTAGCGACTTCTAAGGTTGCATCTCTTTATTGAGCTAGCCTCTTTTTTAGTTTCGATTCCATTCTTTATCTCTATAAATCTCAAATCCGCACTTGTATGGAACACTATTTCAATTACTAGAACGGATCTTCGAATGATGCCTTTTCTCTTTTAGAAAAGATGTACAAACGCATTGTAAACATAGTTGAATCTTCTTTTGCAGCCAACCTCCAACCATTATCATATTGTTGTAATGTTGCTCCTCTTTCTCTTTTCTATAAATACTAAAATGGGCACTGCTCTAAAGAGCTTGCGTCTCTTGTGCCATCTACCAAAGTTCATTCTCGTGTTACTTATCATATAATTAAGTCTCATCCTTTTACTGTGACTCATCCTAAGTGCTCTAAAATTCCTTATTTGTCTTGTTTTTTCCCCACAAACATCAATTCTTTGGAATTCGTTACCTTCATCTTGTTTTCTGATTCATATAACTTTAAATAATTCATATAAGTCGTTCGTCAATCGTTATCTTGCTCTACAAACTTCATCTTTTTCCTCCCAGAAACTTACAATTCTAATAGTGGTTGCTTGCATCCTTGTTGGAAGTAAAGATGTAAAAAAAAATTTCCCAGTAAACACAGGATTGTGCAGATTTGATCTATATTTAGTCGAAATTAGTTAAAAAAGGGATAAAACATTTAGCAAAAACAATTATTGACCAAAATTAGGCAGTTAAATTCGACCTACATTTAATGTTTAAGTTTATCTAACATTGATTAAATATTTACATTATTAACTAATTTATGTCAAAATTATAAATACTTAAAAAACATGTACATTAGGAAAATTAATTCTTATATCATTAACCTATTAATCTATGTTTATTAAACGTCAATTCAACGTTTACACAATTGACTAACATTATTCAATATTGTAAACATTATTAAACGCACATATAAAAGATTGAAGCAATTTTGCTAAATTACAATATTGACTAACTTGTGTTAATATTGTAATAAAACATATGGAATGTTTAATAAACATTTGATAAACAATGAGAATTATAAGCATTGAAGCGTATTTTCAAATCTTTTATTTTATGTTTGTGTCGGTTATACGTATCCTATGGTACGGATTAACATAAAATCATTGATTCTATATATTAAATCTGATTATTTCCATGTATTAAATATATTTTGAAAATTCTATGTACTAAGTTTAAATATTTTTGATGATTTCGTTTAAATGGTTTATTTAAATTTAATTGTCAAAAAAAAAAAAAATGTAAATGAAAAAATTTAGATTTTTTAATTTCATAAACACATTGTATCTAACAAATTAACATCTAAATGTTTTGAATCTTGACGTCTAATGGAGAAAGATTCTAAACATTATTTTGGGTTTCATTCTGAACGGATAATCGACCTTAACTAAACATTATTTTAATGTTTGATAAACATTTGTGCGTTTTATGGAGTAAAATTAGTTGTTTAGAGTTTTTTGTAGTCGTTTAGAGTTTTTTGTTTGTAAATTAGATTAAAAAAAAAAAAAAGTTCAAAACTAAAGCACTGTTAAAGACCTAAAACCTAAATCTGTAAGAGACCGAAAATCTAAAGTTTTCAAGAAAAAGGGCTTTTACCTTACGCCAATGACATTCAAATCAAGATTTTTTGCAATTTGTAACAACTTTTGTGTACTCTTAAGACTAGCACCAAACTTTCGCCCAAGCTAAAGTACAAGAGGTTAAACATATATATATATATGTCTATACACACATATATACGTATATATATTTACACACACACATATATATATATGCATATATAAATATATAAACATAAATATATATATATATATATATATATATATATATATATATATATATATATATATATATATAAATATATATATATATACATATACATATATATATGTATACATATATATATATATATATATATATATATATATATATATATATATATATATATATATATATATATATATACATATATATATATATATATATATATATATATACATATATATATATATATATATACATATATACAAATTATCTAAACTAAGCTGGAATTGTAATTCCAGCTTAGTTTAGACAATTTGTGACGGTTTCAGTCACATGGGGTCGAGCGTTATCATGGAGAAATTTGAAATTTTGACTACCTGTTTTAGGCAAAAACAATTTTTTATATAATATTTGCTAGTAATGGTGTCTCCCTTTTCAACATAACCCAAATGAACAACACCTGTTGTTTTGAAGAAGATGTAGAACATGTTTTTCGGGTGAAACCTATCGCATCTTACTATAGTTCTTGGACTTTCACCTTCACCGACCCAACTAGCATTAGCCGACTTGTGTCCAACTTGTCTCAAATAAAACCACGACTCATCCCCTGTAATAATATCACATAGTCTCCATGGGCCGTTTCTGAAAAGGGCTAAATTTTCCTTACATGCCTCAACTCTATTCTTGCGATTTTGTTTGGTTAACTCGTGGGGTATCCAACGTGATGTTAGTTTTCTTTTTTTTAAGTGCGTTGTGAATGATTTCATTGATTGTAAAACGATTAATCGATGTCAGGGCTTCAACAATATCATATGTTGCATGCGGATTTTCTTCAATAATTGCTCGCACATGTTCAATATTCTCAGCTGTATACGTGGTTCGAGGGTGCCCTGAGCGAGGATCATCTTCGAGACTCTCTCTACCATCTTTAAGTAAAGTAGCCCACTTGGCAACTGTACTTTATTTTGGAGCTTGGTTACCATGAACTAAAACCAGCTCATCGGATATGGCTTGTGCTAAAACTCCAAGTAGAGGGTTTTAATATATGCTCGATATTCAAATTTTTCAATTAAAAATTTTTTTTTTTAACGTATATAGTAAAATTTAAATAACTTTTTTATTAAACATTCAAAATATTTCAACATGTACTTAACACAGTTTAAAATGATATACAAATAATTAATTATTTCCTGTCTCATAGTATCTTTACAGATGAATATATATATATATATATATATATATATATATATATATATATATATATATATATATATATATATATATAAATATATATATGAATATATATATATATATATATATGTATATATATATATATATATATATGTATATATATATATATATATATATATATATATATATTTATATACATATGTATATATATATATATATATGTATATATATATATATATATATATGTATATATATATATAAATATATGTATATATTTACATTTATATACATATATGTGTATATATACATATATATACATATACATATATATATACATATGTATAAATATATGTATATATATAAATATATATATATATATATATGTATAAATGTAGATATATAAATATTTATATATACATATATATATATATATATACAAATATATACATATATATAAATATATATATATATATATATAAATATATATATATATATATATATATAAATATATATATATAAAAATGAATATATATATATATATATATATATATATATATATATATATATGTATATATATATATATGTATATATATATATATATATATAAATATATATATATGTATATATATATATATATATATATACATATATACATATTTATATATATATATATATATATATATATATATATATATATATATATATATATATATATATATATATATATATACAGGGGCAATTCTACGAAAAAACTTAGAGAAGAGAAAAGGGGGGGGGGGGTTAAATCCTTCAAAATTACCAATGTGCGTCTTTAAATAAAAAAGTTCTTAAAACTGAAAGTTACCCGATTGAATATTTATATATATATATATATATATATATATATATATATATATATATATATATATATATATATATATATATATATATATATATATATATACAGGGGCAATTCTACGAAAAAACTTAGAGAAGAGAAAAGGGGGGGGGGGGTTAAATCCTTCAAAATTACCAATGTGCGTCTTTAAATAAAAAAGTTCTTAAAACTGAAAGTTACCCGATTGAATATTTATATATATATATATATATATATATATATATATATATATATATATATATATATATATATATATATATATATATATATATATATATATATATATATATATATATATATATATATATATATATATATATATATATATATATATATATATATATATATATATATATATATATATATATATATATATATATATATATATATATCTTTTTCTGTTACAAAAACCACCAAACGTTCACAATCAATTGTATGGGATCATTTCACAGTTGATGAGCATGACAAAACCAAGGCCATATGCCAGCATTGTCCAAAGCACAAGAACAAGTATGCTTACAATAAAGGTGGGACAACAAATCTAATGAACCATTTAAATTCTCAACACAAAAGCAAATTACTTGGGGACAGAGAACCAAAGCAACGACGTTTAGATGACATGATAATGACACCAATCGTTTATTCTCCAGATCTATTCAATGAATACTTAGTTAGCTGGATTGTCAAGAATGATCAATCATTTAATGAGGTAGAGTCCAGCCACTTTCGTAAACTACTCACTCTACTGAAACCAAATTTGTCAATCATGAGTGCGCGCCAATTAAAACGCCAGATAATGGACACTTACAACACCAAAAAACAATTGGTAAAGACCCTTTTTTTGAATCTTGACTCAAAGGTTTCATTCACCACTGACTGCTGGACATCACCCAACAACATTTCTTTTATGGGCATAACGGCTCATTACATTGACAAAGACTGGAACCTACATGCCAAAACTCTTGATTTCAAATCCTTGCCTGATTCCCATTCAGGTTCAAATTTATCTAATGCATTCTTGTCAGTTTTGATTGAATTCGGTCTTACAAGCAAAAGAATGGGCATTACCTTAGATAATGCTTCCAATAATAATTCATTTATGGATATTTTAAATTCCAAGTACGAAATAAAAACCACCTTTGAGCATATCCGGTGTTTTGCTCATGTGCTGAATTTGGGCGCGCAAGCAGGTTTGGATGTTTTGAAAGATGATCTTGTAAAACTTAGAACAGGAATTAAAAAAATCCGATCCAGTCCTCAATCATATTCTAGGTTCAAAGGTTTCCAGCAATCAAATTGCACCTTAAAACCAATACTTGATGTCCCTACAAGATGGAACTCAACAGCTGATATGCTTAAACAAGCAATGGAATTAAAAGTTGGTTTCATTGCGTATTTTTGCGATTTTGACTCAACTGCAAACAATCCAGACTGTTGTCTATCAATTTCAGCAGATGTTTGGAACAGGTTTGAAACAATTGTTTTGTATCTTGAACCATTCAAGGAATTTACCCGGCTCATTAGTGGTGATTCATATTCCACATTGTCTTTGGTGGTTCCTCTCTTCAATATTCTTTTGGATCACATTACTGAATGGATGACCACAAAAACCAACCCTGAAGATAATCTACACCGCTCTACAGTTGCAGCGCTCGCAAAAATTTCAAAATATTATAATTTGACTAGTGACTGCTTTACTATCTGCACTGTCCTGGACCCAAGATTTGGTATTGAATATTACAAAAATGATAAGGGCGCAAACAGCGAGTCGTATACAAAGATTATGGACACAGTCAATTGTGAATATCAAATCAATTATGCCCCAAGCAATGGTACAACTGCTACAAGCATTCAAAACGTTTCAAAATATACCCCGTTCAAATCGCGTGTTTCATCAAACCCATGTAATGAGTTTGAAAACTATTGTAATGATACAAGTAAGATAGATGGCGGCAATAATAGCAACATATTACTTTGGTGGAAATCTCGATCTGACAAATATCCAAACCTATCCAGAATGGCCAGAGATTACCTGGCCATTCCTGCTACATCTGTATCATCAGAAAGGCTCTTCTCATTAGGAAAAAATCTTATTACTGACAAAAGAAATCTTCTCTCTGCAGATACCATTCAAGCTTGCCAGTGCTTGAAGTCTTGGTTGGATTAAAAAGAATAAAAGAAGCTGTAATGTGTGAGAAATAATAACAAATGCTGCAATATGAATAAAATTTATAGATTCAGATAACTAAAATTAATAAATGAAATAAGTTAAATAACGTTCAAATATACATCAAATCTTGGAAAGATTTGAATTTGATCTAAATTCAAAATAGGAAGATTTGAATTTGGCCATTTCAAACATTTGACGCATATTTGATCAAACTATTTGAATTTGTGCCGAACACTAACAAATAGTATGTATGTACCTTTTACTTTAATCTGTGAGTTTGGCAACATTGCATTTCATCTCATTATGAAGTTATAGGGTTTTTCCCGAATTTTGACAATTTTGGCAGTTTTACCTGTGTTGTTGTCGCGTGAAGTGCTGTTTGTGTATTGCTCTCTTTTTAAAGTTTTCAAAGATTTTTTTATTGTTTTGTTATTGAGTTCTATTTATGTGTCTATTTTTTACAGTAAAACATGATTAAATCAATATTTTTACATATAATTTGACTTCTGTAACGGTTTACTAGAATCACGTGTTTTGTTCAATATGGGAAAGGCAAAAGATGTTTCACCCTCAAAAAAAAGAGAAGTTGGAGCATTGAAGAATACTTCTTATTCTCAAAGGTGTATAGCATCAATGACAAAGGTTTCAGTGGCAACAGTCAACCGAATAAAAAAAAATCTGGACAAAAATGCTGATTATACTCCTCAACGAACAGGACATTGTGGTAGAAAACGGCTAACAACGCCAAGAGACGATAGAAAAATACGAGATATTTGCCTAGAAAATAGGAATAAGCCTAGGCGAATACTAACCACTTTAATACAAGATGCTGGAATACCAGTATCTCCAATGACAGTTCGTCGCCGACTCAAAGAACAAGGATTTAGATGCTGTCGACCTGCTAAAAAGCCTAAGCTCACTCTAGCAATGCAACAAAAACGCCTTGCTTGGGCTAAAAGTCATCGGCATTTGACCATCGATGACTGGAAAAATGTAAGTACTTCATTTATAATTGTACACATTCCATTTAGAGATTTGCCTACATTAAAACTTTGACTTATAAGTTTTTTTGATGTTGTTTAGGTATGTTTCTCGGATGAATCGACAATCCAGATATTGATGAACAAATCACAGTTTGTGCGTAGACGAGCTGGAGAAAAATTCCACAAAGACTGCATCTTAGAATGTGTAAAGCATCCTCTAAGTATAATGGTATGGTCTGTCATTAGTGGACATGGAACAGGGCGCTTATATATCGTTGAGGGAACTATGCGCCAGGACCAATACATAAAAGTTCTTGACACAAGATTGGTACCACAGTTGAAGGAATGGTTCCCAAAGAACCAAAAATTTACATTTATGCATGATTCTGCCCCATGCCATATAGCAAAGAAGGTTACAGAGTACCTAAAAGCAAAGAAAATTCCAGTGCTACCATGGCCTGGAAACTCACCAGATTTAAACCCTATTGAAAATCTGTGGGAGATCATGAAAAGGGAAATTGCTTCTGAAATGATCACCAACAAAATACAATTAATTGAAAAGATGATCAAAGTCTGGCACAATAACATAGATATTCAAAATAATGCAATAAAATGCATAGAAAGTATGCCAAGACGTGTAGAAGCGGTAATAAGTGCCAAGGGAGGGATAACAAAATACTAAAATAAATCACCAATATGTAATCTTTTGCTTGTACAATAGTGGAATTATTTAAAAAAATATATAAATAAGTATGTTTTTTGTAATAAATATAGACCGCAACACTGAAAAGTTTCGAAAAAATAGTCTGCAACCTTTTTATTTCTATAATAAATAACCTTTAACACATAATTTTCAAAAAAAAGACAGTGTTTCTAATAATATGAGCACCCACTATATATATATATATATATATATATATATATATATATATATATATATATATATATATATATATATATATATATATATATATATATATATATATATACATTTATGTATATATATATATATATATATATATAAATATAGTTAAAAACTTTAAATGAATTTCAGTGCTTTAGTTGAATATATTTAAATATGGTAAAAGACAGCACATTTTATGACCTTTTGATATTTATTTTATATCTAAAAAAATGAGGTATCACTTTGGATGATGTATAATTGTTTGACCAATGTTGTAAACTAAAATCATTTATGCAAGGCAAAAATGAGCAGTTTTTTGAAATACTCTTGCATAAACAGTGGGTTTTACGTTTTAAAACTTGTTCAAATGCAAGTTGCTTCTCAGAAAAGCTTCAAGTTTGTAAAATATTCTTCTGTATGCCAGGACACAACGGAAATTTTGAAAGAGTGTTCTCGTTGATTAATTTATTTTCGTTGAATAATCTATTTTCAGAAATTATAATGTAAAGAATTTACCCGAGAGCAGTTTTGTAAATATATGATTGCTAACAAAAATGTTATTTGTAAAGCTGGCCTTCTCCGTTGCGTATCGTAATGCGTAAAGTCCTCCTCCTCCTCTGTAAAGTTCCTCCTCCTCGTAAAAAAGTCGTAAATGCGTAAAGTCCTCCTCCTCTAAAAAGTTCCTCCTCCTTCGAGAAATATTATTTGAGAAACATGATACTGTAAATAATTTAATCTATTAAACACTGCATACTTAAACGTTGCATTATTCTTTTTAATTTAAAAGTATTAGTTGAATATTTAATAAACATTAGTTTAAAATTTTAATTTGAAAAAAATTACCAGAGATAGCATAATCTGGTTAAATAGATTGGTTGAAAAAACTTTATAGATAATTTAAAAACTCGTTAAGATGTTAGTTGTTGTTGCAATAGTTTTTGATATATTTCCATTTTTATTTATTTTAAATAATAGTTTATAATACTAACATTTTATCAAGAATATTTGTGTATTGTGATATATATTGTTTTTATATAACTTATATGTTTTAATTTCTATAATTTTAATATAACTATATTTATATCTACATTAACGGATATTATATTTAAAATGGTTGTTTGTAACTTTAAAATAGTTGTTTACAGCCTAGCTAGGAAGTATTCAGAATAGTATATATATATATATATATATATATATATATATATATATATATATATATATATATATATATATATAGTATATATATATATATATATATATATATATATATATATATATATATATATATATATATATATATATATATATATATATATATATTATTCTGAATACCTCCTAGCAAGGCTGCAAATAACCATCTTAAAGTTGGGAGTTACTAGAAAAAAAGAATTGAGTTTTAGAGCAAGGAAATGGTTGACAGAAGACTTAGAAATCTGAGGGTTGCATGAATCAGGAAAACATGAAGATGGGAGAGAGTTCCAAAGTGTTAAGGTGCGGGTTAAAAAACTAGACAAAAAAAAAGTTTGAAAACATGAAAGGACTGATACAGTAAAAGAAAGAAAATTTGCTGAATAACGAGTCAAGCAAGAACGAGTTTTAGTTAATGAATCTAAAAATAATTGCTCCTTTGAGCAGCGGCCGTGATAGTATTTATAAAAAAGAGAAAGAAATACTACTTTACGAAGATAGGAAAGAGGCTCAAATTTAACAGAGACAGCATGTCCAACTACGTTTACAATGCGTTTTCGGACCTTGTCTAGAAGAGAAAGAGATTCATGAGAAGAACAAGCCCAAATATGAGAGCAGTATTCCATATATATATATATATATATATATATATATATATATATATATATATATATATATATATATATATATATATATATATATATTAAGGTTGTTCTAAAAACAACTTTTTCTGAAAATGACTGCTGGCACCCCCTGAATATGTTGTATATAATTAAAAAATATATATATATATATATATATATATATATATATATATATATACATATACCAGTGCCGTGGCAAAGGCCCCACAAACCCCCCATTTGGGGGGGGCCCACGAGATATAAGGGGCCCGTTTTTTAAAAAATGATAAAATTTTTTATGGCATTTTATTATTTTAACAGATAATTATCAATTATATTCAAACTATAAAATAAAATAAATGCTACTAAGACAATTTTAATGTGAAAAAAAACAACTGATGAGAATGGACATCCTTGTTTAGTTTCTGTATCTATATAGTAGCTTAACTCTAAAATTTTTACTCATACTTTTATGAAAAACACGGAATTTTTTAATCTTGACATGTTTCGTAGTTAACATACTACATTTTCAAAAGATTAAATAACAATTTAAAACTCTGGATATAAATATAAAATCAAAATTTGAAGACATTACAGAGAAATATTAACCGACAAATAGAATTGTTACAAACCAATAAAAATTATAATACAAATTATGATATCATAAATAGCATGCAAAAAATTATGTAAATAAAACAAACTAGATTGACAAATTTATATTATAATGAACAGTTTATTTAAAGATGAGTTTTCCTATTTCACATGGAGTTTTCACACCGGGATATTTCCCGGTGGGCCGTCAGCAATACAACATTTTAAAATTTTATAATATTTTAAAAAGTATTTTCTTTAATTTTTTTAATAACTTTCTAGAATAGTAATAAAAAATTGTGAGTTGAAATACGATTTGAAATATTGATTTCTGCGTGTCAGTTGCTTCATTTGACTGTATGATGTGTGTGTAGTTGGTTAAACCGAAACGCAATCGTCATTATTCAAAATTCGTAGTGAGCGTGGCTGAATCAGCTGAGCCGGTAAGTTTATTATTTTTAGGAGACATTATTATTTTTCATTTAATTTATTTGTATAAATTAAATAGGTATAGTACTATAGTAGGACCTAAAAGTAAATTTTATAAACTATCTGTTCTATTTTTAGGTATTAATTATTGGAATGAAGAAAGTGAAAAGTGGTGCAGCTAAGAGAAGAGAAGCAGCTGCAGCCAGGGAAGTAATAACTAAGTACCCCAAACTTACACAATTTTTGAAACCAGCAGTTCAAGCTGATGGTGAATCAGTAGCAATAACAGAAACCAATAATGATGTTACAGCCAATGCAGAAAATGATTCTGTTTCTTGTTTTGGTTTGTCTGCTGAAGGAGACTCTAATATGGCAATCTGTGAGTGTATACCAACTGCCACAACACTGCCACTTCTTTTTCTCAGTGATGATCCTTCTGATTGGCCAGAAAATGTTTCTGATGCACAGAGGTGTGACATTGTTGAACGTGGTGTA
The DNA here is from genome assembly GCF_038396675.1 of Hydra vulgaris. Classification (NCBI taxonomy): domain Eukaryota; kingdom Metazoa; phylum Cnidaria; class Hydrozoa; order Anthoathecata; family Hydridae; genus Hydra; species Hydra vulgaris. Next base: position 81,970,279 of record NC_088931.1, read on the forward strand.
AAGCAAATTGAGATAGATTTTCCACACAATCAAGAAAGACGACGATTTTCAGTGACTTATTATAAACGACAGATGAAGAATGGAGAAACTATTGTACGGTCATGGCTTGTGTATTCTATGAAAAGTAATAAAGTTTTTTGCTTCTGTTGCAAACTTTTTGGTATATCAGATTCACCATTCCGACAAGGGATGAACACATGGGAAGGTTTATCCAAAAAACTGAATGATCATGAAACAGGAAGTACACATCTCAGGTGCTTTGAACAGTGGATGACATTACGAAAAGGTAAACTGTTTTAAAAAAAATTTTGTCATTAAATATAATAAATATTTATATATTTTACCAAATTCAACATTGCAGGCATAATGAATCAAACAACCATTGATGAGCATCAATACAAGTTGCTTCAAAAAGAGCGAAAATTTTGGAGAGCAGTATTGGAACGATTACTAGACATCACTCTATTTATTTCTGCGAGGAATCTTGGATTCCGTGGTTCACAAGAGGTCATTGGTTCCAAGAACAATGGAAACTTTCTTGGGTTGTTTGAATTGATGGCGAAGTATGATAGTGTGCTCGATGAACTTTTACGTCGGATTCAGAAGAAAGAAACTAATGAACATTATTTGAGCAATGATACCCAGAATGAGTTGATTGAATTGTTAGCCAAGGAGATTGAAGCCGAAAACCTTTCCAAAGTAAAGAAAGCGAAATATTTTTCCATTATTTTGGATTGTACGCCAGACGTTTCACATAAAGAACAAATGAGCATAATCCTACGATCAGTAGTTTGCATTCCTGGGACAGGTATCAACATTTCTGAAAATTTCTTTGGATATCTCAAGGTAGATGATACCACTGGAAAAGGGCTTTTGGATGCCTTTCTAGATCAGACAAAAAAGTGGGAATTAAATATTCTTGACTGTCGAGGCCAATCCTATGATAACGGTGCTAACATGAAAGGAAAGGCAAAGGGTGTTCAAGCTAGGCTTCTTCAAATGAATCCCAAAGCTCTATATGTTCCGTGTGCAAACCATTCACTTAATCTAGTCATTGTTGACGGTGCAAAGTTATCCAACAGTGCAATTACTTTTTTCGGAGTTCTTTCAAGATTGTATACACTCTTTTCATCATCTCCTGCTCGATGGCATATTTTAAAGTTATGTATACCCATTTCTGTCAAGCCTCAATCCGATACCAGATGGGAAAGTAGAATAAACTGTGTGAAACCTCTTCGCTATCACCTGAAAGAGATATTAGAGGCATTAGAAAAATTGGAAGTGTATGCTCTAGAGAAGAGAGATGGCGCAACAGCTACAGAAGTATGTTCGCTGATGGAATATATGATGACATGGCCATTCATATTGTCAATCGTTATTTGGTATGACGTTTTATACCAAATTAACAAATCAAGTAAGCTTCTGCAGTCCTCTACAACTTCCCTTGATGTCTTGGATAGTGAAATAAAGGCCACATATACATTTCTTCAGCAATATCGTGAAACTGGATTTTCAGACGCACACATGAAAGCATCAGAAATCGCAGAAGTGTTGGACATTGCAAAAATTTTTCCAGAAGTGCGTTCCCGACAAAAAAAGATGATTCATTCATACGAGTGTGCCGATGAAGCTCACACCATCCAATTAGAACAGAAGTTTAAAGTTGATTTCTTTTTACCACTCCTTGATATGTCAATGGGATCAGTAAAGGAGCGTTTTGAACAAGTCAGTAGTATCACAGAGCTCTATGACTTCCTATACCGTTCTGAGAATCTTATTCAAATCTGTAAAGAAAATTCTTTGTCTTTATATTGCAAAAATTTGCAAGCAAAGCTTGGCGATATAGATTCGGATGATCTGGAAATGGAATTAAAACGATTTGTCATAGTGGTACAGGAGAAAGAAAGTACTCACATGAAATCTGCACATGATTTTCTTAATTACATTTATAAAGAAGAGCTGCAAGAAACTTATCCAAATCTTGCCATTGTGTTACGCATAATCCTTACCTCACCAGTAACTGTCGCAAGTGCTGAACGTAGCTTCAGCAAGCTAAAATTGATTAAGACTTTTATAGGTCAGTATATTTAATCTTGCTACTTTATACATAATAGATGTAGCTCTATGCATTTCTTTTCACTTTTTATAGGTCAACAATGGTTGATGACCGCTTGTCTTCTCTGGCGATGCTGTCAATTGAGAACGATGTGGCAAGAAAATTAAATTATGAGGAGATAATCAACAAATTTGCAAGTATGAAAGTTCGCCACAAGTCATTTCTGTGACAATTGTGAATATGTGATTTATTACAGGTTTTGAAGTATTACCAATATAATATAACAAACATTATTCTGATAATTATCCGTACATATACGTTTGTCTATACTTATATGTCTTATTTTTGATGTTTTTAGCCTTTAGAAAAAATGTGACGCATATATATCCTGTAATGTGATGCCACAAAAATAGGGCCCAAAAAAATGATTTGGGGGGGGCCCAAATGTACCACGCCACGGCACTGACATATACATATATATATATATATATATATATATATATATATATATATATATATATATATATATATATATATATATATATATATATATATATAATATAAATATCTTAAATATCCAGTTAGGAAAAAAAAATTTTTAATAAATCTTACAAACATTTCATTAAAAATATAAATGTCAGATATATTAATCAACAATTAATATATCTGACATTTATATTTTTAATGAAATGTTTGTAAGATTTATTAAAATTTTTTTTTTCCTAACTGGATATTTAAGACTTTTATAAATGATTCATAAATACTTTTTAAATGTGACTATGCCCTTTTTTTCCCGTGTACTGTATATGTACATGTATATATACTGTATATGTGTATACTGTATATATGTATACATGTATATATACATGTATATATACTGTATATATACTGTATATATATTGTATATAAACATATATATATGTATATATATATATATATATATATATATATATATATATATATATATATATATATATATATATATATATATATATATATATATATATATATATATACATATATATATATATATATATAAATATATATATATATGTATATATATATATAAATTAATTTAAAACATCAAATTATACAAATTCTCTTAATACTAAATAATTTATTTAAAATTTTCGCCGGATGATAGGCACCGGCGTCATTAGCATATAATATAATATAATTACAAAAATTGAGTTTATATATATATACTCTCCTACAAGAAAATTAGTTTCTATATATATACTCTCTTACAAGATGTCAACATTTAATTCATATATATATATGTATATATATATATATATATATATATATATATATATATATATATATATATATATATATATATATATATATATATATATATATATATATATATATATACACATATATGTATATTTTGAATTAGCAAAAACCTTTTATAAAGTTTTACACTTGAAATTAATTCACAGGATAAAAAATTATGGCTTTTCAAAAAAATTAGTTAAATGGCTTCACAGTTTCTTATCAAATAAAAGACAATGAGTGATTTTGGGTCAGCATAAATCCGAATGGAGAGAAGTCTTAAGCGGTGTCCCTCAAAATTAAGATTTAGTGCCTATTCTATTTGTTATATATATTAATGTCTTAAAGGACTCACTGAAATTTCCATTAAAACTATATGCCAATGATAGTAAATTGATTGCTTCAATAAATAACGAATCCGAAAGATCAAAGCTTCAAGATGATATTATATCTATGCAACAATCGGCAAACCTATGGTGTATGTGTTTTAATGAGAAAAAAATGCAAAGATATGCACTTTGGAATTAACAATTAAAAATTCATATATTTCATGATAAATATGTCTAATAATAATAAACATGTAGTATTACAAGAAACCGAAATAGAAAGTGATCTGGCTATTATTATTACAAATACAGTCGTCCCCCGGTTAACGAACCCCCCTGTTAGCGAACTTTCGGTTAACGAACCGAAAGTTTGCCCAAAATCCTCCCCCGGTTAACGAACCGGAACTCGGTTAACGAACCGGGACCGCCAAATGGCGTGCACACGCGCGTGAAGGTCGGGCGCGCCGTCCAGCGTTTCCCCCTCAGTTTTGTGAGTGTCATGGAAGCCTGGGAGGTGAATGGTTGTGCTGGGTGTGCTTTTGTTGTTTCATTTTTTTCTTTTCTTGTTTCACTAATATTTTTCATGCATTTTTGTGCTTTTTTCTAGGTTTTTTTCCCACCTGACCTGGCTAAGGAGTTTGGTGTGAATAAATCAACCATTGGCACCATCATCAGCTCGAAGGAAAAAATCTTGGCTGCTGCTCAAACTGCTACAAAAGGATCCACAAAAATTGTCAGCAAAAAGCAAAGGCACCCAGTCATGGATGAAATGGAGCAGCTCCTGATCCTCTGGATTGAGGACATGCAGATGAGAGGGGATCCTGTGTCTGGTGAGCACATTTGCATGAAAACAAGGAAGATCTTTGAAGAACTCATGAATCCACCAATTAAAAATTTTTTAATGGCGGCCTATGGGAAAACGCGATTCGGTTAACGAACTTTTCGGATAACGAACTAGTTCGTACTCCGAATTAAGTTCGTTAACCGGGGGACGACTGTAATCTTAAATGGCGCAATTAAGTCATAAAAGCAGCAAATAATGCAAACCAAGTTTTGGGGATGGTTAATGGAGCTTTTAGAAATTTGGATGTCTGCACCATGAAACTATTATACACATCACTTGTAAGACCACATTTAAACTATGCTATCTCGGTTTGGAATCGTCACCAAAAACAAGATATAGACCATTTGGAAAAAGTTCAAAAAAGGACGACAAAAATGATCCCATCTTAAAAAAAAATGAAATATGAAAACAGGCTTAAAGTTTTTAACCTGGAATCATTAGAGAAAAGAAGAAAACCTAACTTGCGAAAATCTTATATAAATGTATAGAACAGTATATGGCTGCGACCAAATTTCATTATAAAAACCAATAAATTTTATAACCAACAGAGTATTAGATGGAAAAAAAAAGCAAAAATCACAATATATATATATATATATATATATATATATATATATATATATATATATATATATATATATATATATATATATATATATATATATATATATATATATATATATATATACAGTGGCCGCTTGTCAATAGGGGACATAGGAGCCCGGTCAGGTCCCACCAAGATTTATTTAAAATAAAGTATTTGTTAATTGTACGTATGTATTTATATATATGTAAACATGCAACTATTACCCTAAACTATTTGCAGACAGGTTTTATAAAAATAAATAGTTCTAAGTTAGTTCTAATTTTAAATTACTTTACTTTATAAGTAATATGTTTGTTTGAAATTTATTTAAAGTATTGTAGCGTTGTGTTAATTCATTGCCAATAACGTTTGGGCCGATTTTTTACTGGCCCAGACGTTACTTTTTACTTTGCTTGTAGTAATATAATTTTTGATGCGCGCGCAGAATTTGTTGTGCTTTCAGGTGGGACGAAAAAGCTAACCGCAGGGCCTTATTTAACTGGCCCGAGAAGAAAAGAAGTTTAAAAGCATCACTAAGTTGTATAATTTCATCCACCTTTTAAATTCTCGATTTAAAGAGTGAAGAATTTACTGGTGCGAAAAGTCAGAAATTGTGTTGACTCAATAAGGTACAGTAATATTAGGAAACTTTATAACATTAAATGTAAACATTTATTTGTAAAAATAATGTTGTAAACATCATACATTTGAAAATATTGCATTTTTACTGTGAATATTAACAGTGTTAATATTGGTTTCTTCACCTGGATATGTAGATATAAAATTTACCGTAAGTTATGAGGCGTATAAATAAATAGGAAAAGGAACATGACAAAAACATGATATTAAAAATAATGTAAAAGAAATTACTGGTATAAAAGTTGGTTTGACATAAACATTTTAAGAGATACAGTTAGGTAAAAAAATTAATTTTTATTAATTTTCAGAAACTAGATTTTCTAGGACAAGTCATTTTATTCTATAATTATAACAGGAATAATAATGGTAAAAAGAATTATAAAATTGTAAGTTTAGAAAATCTAGGGAATTTTTTTTTTTTTTTAACATCTTTGCTTCTAACAAGGTTGCTACTGGAAGAGTAACGATAAAGATTGTTGAGCAAGATAACAATCGACAGACGACTTAAAGGATTGCAAATTATATAAATCAGGAAAGCAAGATGAAGGAAGCAAATTCCGAAGAACTGACGTTCGATGAAAAAAACTTGATGAATAAGAGTTTTAAGAAAAAAAAGAAAAATAAGAAAAAGGATGAGACTTAATTGAATGACGAGTAACACGAAAATAAATTTTAGTAGATGGCACAAGAGACTAGCTCTTTAGAGCAGTGTCCATTAAAGTATTTGTAGAAAAGAGAAAGAGAAGCAATATTACGACGATGTGATAATGGTTGGAGGTTGGCTGCAAGAGCAGGTTCAACTATGTTTACAATGCGTTTTTGCATTGTAAACATAGTTCGGCCTTGTCTAAAAGAGAAAGGGCATCATTAGAAGATCCGCCTCAGATATGGCAACAGTAATCCATGCAAGGCCGAATTTGAGATTTATATAGATAGAGAATAGAATCCGGAGCATAAAAATTGTCAAGCTTGATAAAGAGATGCAACCTTAGCAGATGCTAATTTTGCAACAGATTTGATATATGGTTTCCAAGTAAGATCGGAAGTAAGAGTTAATCCTAGAAGGTGAAGTGTAGATGACTCATCGTGTACATTACCGTTCATAAATATAGGAAGATCTACATTATTGCAATAATGACTGGCTAAAAAAAAAATTAAGTTTATCTGAATTAAAAGTTCACCAGCCACTGTGAGCCCCATGCTGTAGCAGAAGTGAGGTCCTTATCAAGCTCAAATGCCCCCTCCAAGCAATCAGAGAGTGAGAGGGAAATTGAACAGTTTGGAAAATTGATTTTAAAATATCATGAAAAAGTTTTGCATTTCTTTTATAATCAACAACCTTGTACATTTTATAACTTTTGTTAGTGAACTATATTTTTCAGGCATATATTGTTTTATTTATTTTGAAATTTATAACGCTTGTTTTTTACAAGGAAAAAATAGTTGGTCAGCCATTTTAAAAAGAATCTTGATTTGTGTATTAATGGAACAAATGTATCGCAAGTTTATGGCAATTTTTTATCAGCAAAACAATGCTGATAACTGTGTTTTCAAATAATATTTTAAAATTAGTCAATATTATTATTAGTTTGATGCAACAAAGGTACAAACAGCTAAATCAACAGAAGATATAAAGAAAATTTTTTTTCAATCACAAAAGTTGTACCGATTGCGGCACTGTTACATTTCATCGTACAGCTTCAATAATTGATACTTCCAAAAAGACACTAATTAAAAAAATTACAAAGTTCAGATTATTTAAAAATGTTTTAAAAATTTTAATGACATTTACCATTACCATAGAAATTAAATAATCAGAATATTTTATTGAAATTTTTTTTTTGGGGTTAAAGCTGAAGCCAAATAACTAAAATTATATAAACATTTAAGAACTGTTATGTATGCTTGCAAACAGAAGTTTTTATCTTTAATTACATAAAGTCGTTAAAGCATCTTTGACAATGTAAATAATCTTGTGAAGTTTATCGTTTATGACTGATATTGTAAGTGTTGTATTTAAGAATTATGGATTAATTAAGTAAAATATGTGTTGTATTTAAAAAGCATGTTTAAAAATTTTTTAATGTTGTAAAAGTAAAATCTTTTTTGTTTTTGTTGACCCTTTCGCCCTTCTCAGAAAACTTTATGTGAACCTATCAGAGAGCTCAATGTATATGTAATGTGACATTCTTTATTATTTTATCGATTGGTATTTAAGATTAAGAGCCCTTCTCGTCTAAGCTACTGTTGATATAGTTTGCTTTTAAATCATGCCAAAGTCATAGATACAATATAGTTTAAAGTTATCTTATTACAATAATTTAGGTTTATTAATAAGATAAATTAACTTGAACAAAATTGTCAGTTTATTGGCTAATCGTCATTGGGATTCGAAAACCAATTTTGGATCCAAAAAATTTCAATATTAATTGACAACATTTTCCTCGAATCATATATAAAATATTAAAACAACTAGCCAATACTAAAAGAAGTTAAGTTGATATCGGAATTAACCGTTTTGATCAAAATGCTCTTTTTTGTGATATCGGCACAATTAATGCTCTATCCCAATTTATGCATGAAAATAACCTGGTTGAAACATTTTTTGAAGTATCAAAGTTGATAGTGATTGTTTTGGTCACGCCTGTATTTACAGCTGATGCTGAACGGTGTTTTATTACTCTAAAAAGACTTAAGACACTTTTAAACTATTAGGGCAACTTTTAGTCAGTTTTTGCTAATTTTTACGTAGGTTTAAAAAATTCAATGCGATTAGATACCTTATTTTGATATTTTTATTTTGGTGTCTTTCAACTAATCAAAAAACGTTAGCGTTTTTTGATTAGTTGAGAGACACCAAAGACTGAGAACCACCAAAACATCAATTACGCTGACAGCAAGTCGTTGCGATATTGTTCAGTTAATATTTCCTGGCCCCACCAAAGTGTATTGTCACCGGCTTCCACTGCACATATATATATATATATATATATACATATATATATATATATATATATATATATATATATATATATATATATGTATATATATATATATATATATATATATATACACACACACGCATTTTCATTTATTTTTTTCAATTTATTTTTAATTTTAACACGGCGCAAACACAACATGATGAGCAATAGTGCCATGTAAAATATAGTAAGTTTTCGTATATATATCGTACATTTCTGATTTTCCTTCAACCAGGACACAGAATGAAATATTTCTTTAAAAGTGTGGCACTTTAGAAACGAGTTTTAGTTCTTTGGAAACTATTAATTCTCTTTGGATGTTTGCTCTTTGATGTATTATCAGTTTCCGCTTTCAGTTGTTGCATGTCTGGGGTTGTCTTTATGTCTGGGGCTGTATATATGCCCTAAGAAGACCTAACGGTCTTGTCACAGAGCACCGCGGAAGTGCATTTAACCAGGATGTTCATTTGCATTTAACCAGGAAGCCTCCTTCCTTACCGTGACGCAAAAATATGCCCAGAGCTCGTTTCGAGCCTGGATCTCCCGTTTCTATAGGAAGCGCTCTAGCTACTGCGCCACGGCCGCCCAACTTTCATGTTAACTTTTTTTGAAAACTTCATATATGAATAAGCAAGAAATTTTTTAAAATTTTTTTGTTCTTTCTTTAAATGTTTTACAATATTAGTCGTTTTACAATTATAATAGTTTCAATATTATAATAGAATGGTAACAAAATTAAATAAGTCTGTAAGAGAAAAATGCGAAATCTCGTAGAAGACCTAAAGGTCTTGTCGTCGAAAACCGCTTTGTTTTTCAATTACATTTATTGTGTTAAATATGTATATTCTTGTCAAAAGTAAAAATAAATAAACGTAAAACATATATAACATTCATATATATAAATGCTAAGAATTGAATTTTAAAAGTTTTACTTTATAAAAATTGAAAATATAAGAATTTGTTATCATTAGATAAAATTATCTGTTTAAGATGTTAGAAAAAATTCTGATATCTGGAAAATAAACTTGACATTATACCAAAAGAGTGTCACACAAAGGAAGTTGTTATCAACAATCAATGATTCACTTAATGGATTATCTAAATTGCGGAAAAAGATGACAATTATTAGGTATCAAATCCTTTCATAAACAAAAAAGTTCAACAATTAAAATGATAGCTTTAGAATTTAAGGAATAGTGGAAAAAATATTTCCACTTATTACAGAAAAATCAAAAGTGAGGAAGATTGATGCATTAGTTTGAAAATATTTTAACTTTTTGAAATACCATAAGGAATGCGCTCAAGTTAAATTTGCAAATGTGTTTGGTATTACAAATACAGATGACATCTGGTCCGGCAACTGAATATAAAAAATTTTATGATATGCAAGTTAAACCACAAGGAATTAAAGTGTGTCCCTCAAAATTTGACAAATAAATTACCTCAAGCAGTAGTGAATGTAATCTTCCTGCTTCAAATAGAAATCTAGAACCTGAAATTACTTTTTAATATATCCGAATATCAAGAAACTTCTGATGATGTTATTAAGGTCTCTGAATATACTGTTGAACCCAATGCTAAATAATTAAAGACAAAGCAATATTCCACTACAGAAACTGCAGTTTATCTAGTAAAATAGACTAATTTAAATTCCTCTAAATCAGCAAGAGTATAAGAAGAGTATATGGAGTGAGAAATTAAGTTTTACTGATTGAACCGAAATTAAATTATTTTCCTGTACCTCAGTATATAGGATGTCAACATTGTGTATTAAGTTTGATCAAAAAGCATTCAACTGAAAAAATTCTTGATGAAAAGTGAACATCTTCCAATATATCATACGATTTTGTCCAAGAAGTCAGTGACAACTATCAAATCCAAGAAATGACTTTTAAATAAGTAATGTAAACAAAATTTAAAAACATCAAATGGTGCGAAGATATGCGTTTTTAAATGAATTAGAAAATTCTTTCTAATGTTACTAAGTACATTACTTTAAAAGCATTTCTTAATATAAGTAATGCAAGGTAAAATTATAAAGCATAATATGTCTAATTGCTTTTCTACTACTTCCAGACTGATTTTAACTGCATGCAGAAATTTATGAATCGATTCGAAGAACTTGGTTTGATGTTTGGTTCAGTGACCATTTTTCTGTGTCTCTTGATGTTATGTTTTTTTAGACAGCTGGACAATGGTTTAAAGAAACCTAAAAAAGCAAAAACCAACTTTTAAGAAAAGTTGGAATAGAGACAAAACAGCAATTCAGGGTCAGGTCAGGCTATCGTATTACTGGTAACGTGTGATATGCCAATTCTGACTTAACATATCGCCTGCCATGGGGCCTTTTGGGTGAGTTAAGGCTAGAGATGGTGTCTTGACAAAAAAAACTCATATTGGGGAGACATTAAATGCGTCCGGCTACTGTTTTGTAAAAGGCCTCCAAGGCAAAGGCTTAAGGAGTAAACAGATTCTATCTATTGAAAGCTTTGTATCCCTAATTCATCTATTAGGCTGACATGGATTTATTTATAGTACATTGTTTCCAGTTTAGGATGTTGATGCTGGATCTTCTTGACTAAATGCATGGGTTTTAGTTGTGTCTCTTTTTTAATGACAAGGCAACACATTCTATTATCTACTAATGAGGGCACAGCTATAAAACTCAGTTTTATGGTTCTGAGTCCGGCTGTTAGTCAAGTTTCCCAAACTCTGTAGTAGCTCTCAAAGAGGCTGATTATATTAAAAGCTGTAGCTTATCAGAGTACTAACAGTGCCATGTTGCGTATTGATGGTGTTTATAATTTTGGTGTGCATTGTCAAGGCTGCATTTGGAGCCCTTTGTTACGACTTCAGGTTTATTAATAGTAATGAGGCAACTATTAAATAGTTGAATTATTAAATTGTGTAGTGAGTACTTTCTGTATTTCGACTCAAGTTCTTTAACAAATTTAAAAATGACTAGAATCAAAAACTATAAAACACAAAAAACCATCATCATCACGAAGTTCTCCAAACCTATCATTCACTAATATTTGTGGTCTTCAAAGTAACTTTTTTTCTGTTGAATCTTATCTCTTTCAAAGTTCTTTGTGAAACAAGTTTGAGCTCAGCTGACTCATCTTGTGACCTTAGTGTTGATAGTTATCTTCCTTTAATTCTTCAAGACTCCAATAGTCACCTACTAGGTCTGAGCAATTATGTTTGTTAGAATTCACTTATTTGTCAGAAAACTACGTTTGAATCTACAAAATTGTCTTTATTCACTTTTGTTTGGCAACACTTCACTTTGTCGCCATTCTCTTTGTTCTATAGTCCTTTATCTTTATTGAAGCCTATTTTTCATCCTTCAGCCAATATCGTTGTTCTTGATGACTTTAATGCTCATGTACTGAATGGGTTGGCTCAAGTGTCAGTGACTCTGCATGTGTTAAGGCCCAAAACCTTTGCCTTTCTCATTCTGTAACACAAATAGTCAACATTCCAAGTCGCTTTTCAGATATTCAAATTATTTGCCTGCTCTACTCGACTTACGTCTTGTTTCTAATCCTAATCAGTGTGCATATTCTGCACAAACAGATATAAAGTGCTTCTGACCACGATTTGATCTCTCTAAAACTATTATCTCATTCTACTTCATCATCAGAACCTCCATGTTTTCGTACCGCATACAACGATCTTAAAACTGACTGGAACTTTTTCTGTGATTTTTGTCACGGTTGGTCAATTTCTTAGAAAATCAGGCAATGTTCAAAATTGATATCATTTAATCATGCTCACTTATTTATATAGTAATGCTAATAGGGTAAAGTAGAAGTAAGTAAATTTTCTTTCTCAATATTTGTAGTTCCTGAGTTATGGTTGGTCAAACTTTGACTTTTTAACTCACAGAAAGTTGTTATTGAGTCTTTGTGATTTTTAAACTAAATTTAAAGGCAACAAAACTACCGTATCTAAAGTTTCTTTTTATATTAAGAAAGTATATGAAAAACTTTCACAAAAAAAAAATCAAAAAAACTGAGAAAAACCCTTACTTAGTTTTAAATCATATGCAGAAATAACTTAGTTATGATTTTGGAGCCTACTTTAAAAACATTCATCTCAAAGCGTATAAGGTTCCCGCAGGGTATCTTATTGTTTTTAAAAAGGATGTCCTATTTTTATTTTAATGGATTAAAAAAATTTTGATTATGAGTTGTAAGAAACTTACTTTCTGGAGAAAAGCTTGAAGGAGTTGCATCTACTGATAACATCTTAACAGAAGCACTCCAAGTCATCCTTTTTTATATTTTAGATGAAGAATTAATAGATATCTAACCTCAGAAACGGCGAAAAAAATTTAAAAAGAAAACTTAAAAGAGCCAAGGTATAGCTTAAAAAAGGGTAGCTGAAGCTGTGATTACCAGATTAGAATGAAGGTTTTATCTAAAATATTAACAATGTTAACAATATTAACTTATAACTTCGGACAATAATGCAGTACCTGACGATTTGAAAAACTTGGTTGGAATTTATGAAGAAAATGACACTAGAGGTGAAAAAGCATTGATTTGATTGAACATGATTTTGAAAGTTTTTTGATACTCCAAATACAAAATAGATCGGGCACGAGCAAAAAGAAAAAGAAATTACGCAAAATAAACTTAATCAAAAAAAACAGAATATATCCTTGATTTTATATTTAACAGCTGCATTCTCTAAGATGTTGCAGGTCACAAGTATTAAATTTTGAGTCACAAGTATTAAATTTGACTCAAATAGTGTATAGTGAATATACATCTTGCAGTTTTCAAATTGGTGTAATGGTGAAAATATATCGTTGAGTTTTAACTGCGGAAATGCGTCATACAATTGCATTTTGTAATAAAGTTTGCACATGCAAGAATTACTCTTTATTATCGTTTAGCAATTTGTGGGATATACTTCATACAATTAAAACATATTAACAAAAATATTTAGCAAGATTATATAATTAAGTAAAAGAATAGAATGTAATACATTTAAACGCAGCAAAGGATAAAACAAAACTAATTTCTAGTTCAACTGCAGTGTGATCTAATTCTTCCACTGTCCAATATTTGCTTCGAGTGATTTTACTGACAAACGATAGCTACAGATTTCAATAGCACTTAATGATAAGATTTGTCATAAGTGTAAAGGGTAAGCAAATCTATAGTGAAACCGAAAAGATGAGCATCAGATAAATCAACTGACTCGAATACATTTTGTGGTACTGAAATTACAGAAGAAGAGATCATTGATTATAAAAAAACATTTAGCTATACCATACAGCTTACCATATTAGCATCAGTGATGGTTACATGGAAAGCTGTACAAATTATAGTTCTAAAGTCAAGAATCATTTTAATTGGTCAGCTTTTCTTAATGTTATAAAGTACATAGAAAGTAAGTAGAATGTGAAATCATTTGTAAAATTTTACCACCATTTCAATTAAAATAGCACGGAGACTCTAAGCTTGTAGAAACAAGAGTTTAAAAAAGTCTAAAATAAATTTCAATGCATAAAAATAAACTACATATAAGGATCAGAGGTGGCAAGAATCTTCCACCACCTGGAACAGCAATGCTGATTGGCGTCCCAATTTTCTTAATTTTCCTTTAATATCAGTGAATGAACTTTTTTTTTTTTTGAAACCTTATTATTTGACACCCATCGGACATCTGCTACCAAATCCATCGGACATCTGCTACCTGGGATCACCTGGGACAAATTTTCCCTTTTTATTCATGTTTATGTCTAAGGAGAATGTTTTGCAAAAAAAATTGCAGCCTGGGAAAAAAATAGCAAAAAAAAATCATCCTCACATACCCCAAATGTGAGGATAATGAGTAATTATAATATGATTTTACTACCTTTTACTAAATTTAAATTCATCAACAGGTTTTAAATTTTATCAAATAATCCTTTAGTGTTCGAAAATTATGACCATGTAAATTTAAAATCGTTAAATTTTGAGATGGATGGAAATGTTACATGGTTTGAACTTTTGAACACTATTAGATTATTAAATAAAATTTAGCGTAGGCCCCAGACTCAAAAATAAATAATTTTAGCTTATGATTTTTAGACCAAGAAAGAGATTTTCTCAGTTTTATTGAACTTTTTTTGAAAGTTTCACATATACTTTCTTAATATAAAAAGATACTTAGAATGCAGTAGTTTTATTGTCTTTAAATTTCGTTTAAAAATCACAAAATCACAATAATTACTTTTCAAGGGTTGAAAAATTAAAAATTTGACCATAACTCAGGGAATACAAATATTAAAAAAAAATTTTAGTTTAAACACAAATAGTCAAATTTTCAACAAGCTTTTCAGACAATCTGAATCATTTATTTTCTCTACTTGGCTTGTGCGTTCTTTCTCATCCTTGTCAGCGCTCAGTTTCTCCAAATTCACCCCTAGGTGCTTCTAATCGCGGTATGATCTCTCCAAAGCTATTGTCTCATTCCTCTATATTACCAGAATCCAAAACAATACTCAAGAAAATAAACGTCTTCTCACTATTGTCAAAAGGTTTTGTCTAAGGTCGCAGCCCGCTATTCTCAGGTAGCAAAATCTTGTATTTCATCTTAAAAATTAGGCTCAAGAGACTTTTGAAAAATCTTTAAAAGTGTTTTTAATAAGGACAAATTTGTTATTCCTCTTTCTTGCATGGCTCAGATTTTGTTATCTCACCTAAAGACAAAGCTGGATTGTTTGGTTTGTCGTTAGGTGAGGTAACAAAACTTTTTTGCTGATCTTGTCATCAATATCATGCCTTGATTCCACTAGTCACATTTTAATTGATATAGCAGAATAACAGATCCATTGTTTGACATTTGTGTCACTCTAGTTTATGTATCTAAACTGATTTCTTCTTTCACTCTTCGACAGCTTGTGGTCCGGACAAAATACTTGTTACAGTCCAACAGAATTGTTTCCCTGAGCAGTCGTCTGTACTTTCAAAACTATTTGACAAGCGCTAATCAGAGTCTTGTTTTTCAGCCTGCTGGAAAGCAGCATCTGTTATCCTTATTTTCAAAAAAAACTTGAGAGCGATCTGACTCGACTTTCCCATTTGAATGATCTTCCCATTAGTCTTCTTTCCCATTAGCCCTTTTTTTTCATTTTTCAGTCATTTTACATTCATAAGCAAGGTGTATGAGGTATTATTTATCAAACATTTAATCTCTCATCTTGAATGCAATTTCTAATCATCAATTTGGATTTTAGTCTTCTCGTTCTAGTTCTGATTTGTTAACCGTAATAACCGATGGCATTTACTGTAAATTAGATAATTTGGAGAGGTTTAGGTTATTGCTCTCGACATTCCTAAAGATTTTGATAAAGTTTTGCATGCTGGTTTTTTCCATAAGTTTTCTACCTACAGTGTCTCAGGTAACATCTTTGAGGTTATTAAATCCTTCCTTACCAATTGAAGTATAAAAGTTGTCCTCAATGGACAGCACTCTTCTTCATATCTTTTAAATTCAGGGGTTTCTCAAGGTTCTATCATCAATTCTATACTCTTTTTAATTTACATTAACGATCTTCCAGAAATTCTCACATTTAAGGTGGCATTGTTTTCTGATGATACTACCATTTATTCTTATCTTGATAGGAAGGCAACATTCTCTAATTGCTTGGTGGAAGCATTTGGGATTAAAAAGGATTTCACTTTTGCAACAGAGTAATTCTCTCAGAGGCTGGTGAACTCCAAATTAGATAAAACTCAATTTTTTCAGCTAATCATTATCGCAAAGATTTAGAAATTCCTATATTTATAAATGGAAAAGTAATCAATGAGTCATTTACGCTTCATCTTTAAGGATTAATTCTTACTACCAATTTCTTGCAAAACTTTTATCATACCATTAAAAATTAGCATCTGCTAAGGTCGCACCTCTCTCGTGCTCGCCACTTTTTTACTCCGGATCCTAATCTTTATCTCTATAAATTTCTAATCCGTCCTTGTATGGAATACTTTTACAATCTCTGGTGCGGATCTTCGAATGATGTTCTTCCTCTTTAAGACAAGGTGCAAAACTCTTTGTAAAAATAGTTGAACCTGTTCTTGCAGCCAACATTTAACCATTGTTGTGTTGCCATGATGTTGCATTGTTGTGTTGCCATGATGTTGCTTCTCTTTTTCTTTGTTATAAATACTCTAATGCACGCTGCTACTTGTAATTCAATTAAGTCTCATCCTTTAACTGCGACTGTTCCTATATCTACGAAAATTTTTATTTATTTAGATTTTTTCCTTGAATAATTAATTTTTTTGGACTTCGCTCCCTTTTTTTTGTTTTCCTATTTCATACAACTTGCAATCTCTAAAGTTGTCTGTTTACGGTTGTCTTGTTTTGTTAACTATTTTTTTTCTCTTCCAGTAACTTCCAATCATAGTAGTATTTACTTGCTGCCTTGTTGGAAGTTATGGTAATTAAAAAATTTAAACACAAAGAAGTAACATTTTTGTCGTAAGAGAGATTAAAGTAATGCAAGAAATAAAGTAAAAAGTGCTGAAAAAATTGATTTGAAATATAAAATAAAGTGAAAAGTGCCGAAAAAAGAATAAAAGGTTTTAGAGCATGCACCGACAGATACAGTAAACAAATGAGACTTTTCTAAATGACAAGTCAATTGAGAATGAGTTTTAGTTGATGGAATAGCTCCTTTGACCAGCGTTTATGATAGTTATCGTAGAAAAGAGAAAAAGATGCAAATTTACAGCAATGAGAAATAGGGTCAAGCTCAAGCGGGTCTAACTATGTTTATAATGCATTTTTAGACCTTGCCTAGAAGAGAAAGAGCATCCCTAGAAGAACCAGCCAAAATATGACAACACTATTCCATACAAGGGCTAATAATAGATTTGTAGAGGTAGAGAATGGAATCAAGAGTAAGAATTAGGTGAGCACGATAAAGAGAAGCAACCTCAGCGGATGCTAATATAGCAATTGATTGTATATATACTTTCCATGAAAAGTGAGTAATAGATGATAATCCAAGAAGATATAAAAATAAGGAGTAAGTGAGAGGAATTGCAATTTATTAATATATGAATGTCGATATTATTGCGATTGTTGTTTGCGGTAAATAAGTTAATTTTGTTGGAGTTAAAATTTACAAACCACCGTGAGCTCCAATCTGTTACAGAAGTGAGATCAGATTCATGATCGATTGTCTATTCTAAACAATATAATGAGAAGTCTTTTTGTCAAGAAAGAAGTATATAGTTAATTCATCAGCAAAAATAGCTGCTTTAGATGTAAGGTTGTCAGGAAGATTATTTATGTTGATAAGAAACCAAACAGGATCAAGGACAGAACCTTGAGTTCTGTCACTGAAGCTACTGGAAATGAAGGAGAGCGTTTGCCTTTGAGAATGACTTTCATAAAATGGTTGAAAAGAAATAACTTGATAATCTCAAAAACTTCCCAGATAAACCATACAGAACAAGCTTGTGAAGAAGACCAGCATGCCAAGCTTTTCCGAAAACTTTAGATATGTCAAGAGCAATAGCTTTAGTCTCTCTGCCTTCATCTAATGCAAAATAAAATCTTTTAGTCTCGGCGTTTAGCAAGTCAGCCATAGAGCGAGAGGATCAAAAACCGTATTGAATGTCTGACAGTAAGTTATTATATAGACTTAAATGAGAAGGTGATAAATTTTTTGATCAAAGACTCAAAGATCTTGTTGATAACAGAAAAAAGACTGATGGAACAATTATAAGAGGGGTCAGAATTTTCAACAGAGATTTTGAAAATTGGAATAACAGATGTCGTTTTCCAGGAGGCAGGAAAACAAGACTTAGTCAAACATTTATAAAATAGTTTAGAGAGAGTTGAAGAGATTTCTGGAAAACACTTTTTTTCCAGGAAAACATTTTTTTAAGACTATTAAAAAAATGTTGTTTGGACCACAAGGCATAGAAAAGTGTAAATGAGATATGACTTTAGCAATGGTAGCTGGAGTTATTTGACTGTCTAAAAATGGGGTAACCTGTTTAGTTGTAATGGAAGTAAGAAAATGGCCATAAGATTGGAGAGTCAAATTAGAAGAAAATTTCTTTGCAAATAGTTCTGTCTTATCCTTGGGAGAGAGAATAAGATCAGTCTTATGAATGAGAGATGGAATGTTAGGCTTATCCTTGTTAATAATGCTGTTAAAGGTCTTCTAAAATTTTCTAGAACCTAACCTCTGAGATAAGATACAAGATTTAGTGAACTGAGAATAATGGAGCTTAGCATCTAACAGCACCTTTTCACATCGATTTCTTCCAATAACACATAGCTGTTTGTTCTCTAGAGAATTTTTCTTATAAAAATGATAAAAAAAATGATTACAATTAGATATAGCAGCTGCACAAGAAAGTGAAAACCATGAAGTAGAATGAGGTTTGACTTGGAACCACTAATAAGGAATAAAAGCATCCATTGCTGCTGAACTCAGGATGTTACGTATGAGGCATATTTATCAGCTTAGAGAAAAAAGACATCAACCCATGGACCATTACGAAGAAAATCTCAAAAAGAATCCATGTCAGTTTTAGGGTATTAGTAAATAGTGTGATGTTAGAGTGAGTCCAAAAAAAAAGTATGAGATGAAAGATTTATAAAGATCATTGCATGGTCAGAAGTTCTGACCAGAACCACCTAAGGGACAAAAGAAACTGAACACCAGCTAGAATCAAAGGCAAGACATAAATCAAGGGTGAGGGTAAATGATTAGGGTTGTCAGGAATACGTGTAACAAAGTTGACTAAGCAAGAGATTGAGAATTGCAGCAGTTCTATTCTTTAGTGTTATCAAGCCATCAAGTTTAGTGGCCTCAGAGCCAAGCCATTCAGTATGATGACCATTGAAATTATTAATAGTAAATTATTATATATCATTTGCAAAAGAGTAAAGAGAGAGAGAGTATGGTCAATTTGATTAGAAATCTAAAACATCTGAAATAGTGAAGTCTTTGGAAAAAGGAGAACAATAAAGAACAAAAAGAAAGATGATAGAGTGAAGAGATGCGAAGGGGAAGCGTATAAAAGAATGGGCAAAAGATTCAAACCTGATTTTACAACAAATAGTATATCCCCAAGCCAAGCACGTAACTATTGGAGTCTTTGCGAATCAAAGGATAGTACCTATCAACATTGAGATTTGAATAAGGAATAGCGGAATTTAAGTTAGTCTTACAAAGGGCAAGCAAGTCTGGTGAATTTTGCAAGAGATAAAATTAAACGGATGGAAGGCTGCTTTGCAGATCACAAATGGTCTGCAAAGCAACCTTCCATCAGTTAAAATTTATCTCTTTTTGATTTTGTAAAATATATGTTTAAACAGTTAGCTGGTGGATGATTTTTTATATTTATATTTTGGGTTACTTTTGGCATAGTTTAAGTTTAAGAGAACTTGACTCATTCGCAGATAAAACACAGCTTCCTAAGCAATAAGCTATTGTCTCAGTCCTGTTAATTAATCCTAAGTTATAACATATGGCTCTTCATGCGGCCTCGACAATGCGTAACAAAACCATTAACAGGGGCACCATCCATGCATAACATGGCACTGTTAATACTATGATATTTGCAGCTGTTGATCAAATTAACCACTCTAAGAGCAAGCACGGAGATCAAGAAACCTCACTACCAGCCGGGTTTAGAACCATTAAAATGAGTTTAAGAGCTGTACCTTATTAGGAGATAACTGGAAGAGTTACATAGCCACTATCAAGAAGGCACAAACAAATACCTACGAGTAGAGTCAAGAAGATCCAGTGTTCATTTTTCTAGGCAGGAAACAATGTAACACTAGTTTATATTTATGCCAGTCTAAAGATAAAGAGGGGTTCAAGGCTGGTTAGCAAAATTACATTTCTTACTCCTAATACTTTTGCCTAGCCGGCCTTGTACAAGACACTAGCTGGATGATTTAACTGTCCAAGATGAGCAATTTTATCGAGACACCATCTCTTGCCTTTGCTCAACCAAGAGCCCCAAGGTAGGGAATTTTCAAGTTGGCCTTTGTTTCTCCAAGTCTTCGTCTTTACCTACAAAGAACATAGCCATATTAGATTGAAAAAATATCGTAATCCTAATATACAGGGCTTGTGATAAAGTGGGTTTAATTACTTTCTTTACGTGAAGCAACCCCGTAAATAATATTCAAAACCTCCGGGCGCAATAAGCAAAGCTCGTTCAGCTTATAATGAAAGTATAGAACCACTCTCGATCAAGAGTTTGGGAAAGAGACAACGATAAGTTTTTTATTTAATTTTTTTATAAAATATTATTGATAAAATTTTTTAGTTAATGATAAAAATTGTTTAGTTTAACAGTAAAATTATGTCTTCATTTAATTACCAAAGCACAGAAAAACAATATTAACATTACTTCATTTGCTTTAGTGTAGAACGCATGATTTTGTTTTCACTAGCATAATGAATAAACAGTAGGGTGGCAATTTTTTTTCACCTCTTTTTTTTTCAAAAAAATTTAACAAATATATGCATTTTTGCATTTCAAATAACAATATTTATTTCAAATTAACAAGATCTTACTGATAAAGATTCTTTAAAATCTGTTTTCGATTTTCTTAAATAAGCAGCAAAACATGTTGTCTCTTATCCTCAGAGTGTGAAGAGTCCACAAACTTTTGTATAAATCGAATGTTTCTTTTAGCACAATCATTTGTGGCAGTGAGGCGTTTAATAAAAAGCACAAATTTCATATACGAGGGTATTCATTGTAAACCTTTTGATTCTGGCATGCTTTTAATAAAATCTTTGTTTCCTTTACTAAGTTCAAAATGACAAAAAAAACAGCTAAGTATGCCACAAAATACATGTAACCTTTTCAGGGTAAAATCTCAATTTCAAGAACAATTTTAATATACGTTCAATATATTCAGCATGGTAGTAGTGTAGTGGTAGAGCGCTTGCTTTATAAGCGAGAGGTTCCAAATTCGATCCTCACCACGTTTCTGATAGTACCGCGCTCAATTTGTTTCTCCGCGCAGCAGTCTTATTTGTCAAGGTCGGAGTTACAGATTTGAGAGAGGGTTGCAACCACTATTAAATAGCCTCCTCGTCTGTAGTGGTTTCTTCGTCTGTACTCTATCTTGGCCTTTGAATTTAAAATAAAAATATATACATATATATTTTTTTGCTTCCAAGTACATCTGATGAATACCAGAACCAATTATGAGAGTATTCTCATCAAACTTTTTAAAACAAGAAGAGGCACTATAAGTAGATAAAAATGTGTCATTTTCACATTACTTCTTAAAGTTTGAGTAAAGGGCCTTTAATGGACCCATGGTATTATCTCCAGTTATTGATTTGTAAATGTTTAATATGTATTTCATTTATGCGTTGCCAACACAATCGCCACAATAAAGGTTTCTGAAATACTCTTCACTACCAGTGTTGGTTGTTTTGAGGTTAACACATACAGTAAATACTTGGTCAAAAACTTCAAAATATTCTAATAAACTTAGAAATACAAAAGT
>NC_088931.1:81997500-82017500 GCF_038396675.1 Hydra vulgaris
GTCATGGAGTTTAAGGTAAATTTAATGGAAAAATTCTTGGTTAATTAACTAGTAGTTTAGCATAAAAAAAATTAGAAGCAAATGTTAAAAACTATCAATTTTAATTTAACTATCAAACTTTTTAAAAACTATCAAACTAAATCGCATACCGCAAGATATTATGTCGGTTCCTACTTTATAAAATTTTTAGTTACAATAATAACATCACTTTTTCTTTTCTGCTAAAAACTACCAGTCACTGCTCAATAATGCAACCATCTTTGCACAACCAATTAAAACACAATCTAGCATGACTAGTCATTTTTTTCCTGCAACTGTCGGATGGTAGATCCCATGCTCAGTTCTTCCACTTTTTCTGTGGTTGGACTTTTTGTAGACAATCACAATGTACACCTTTGTTCATAAATTATGTACCCTTTTCTTCACAAAAAAGCCAAAGAATGGTCTTTTTTATGAACAAAGTTGTACATAACTTGATTAGCTTCAAGCTTTAAGTACTGACCTCACCAGGTAAATAACTAGGTAAATTACATTAGTCAAATAATAATAAACTTACGTGAAGACTTCATAACTATATATAACTAATAATGCTCGTTCATTGATTATTTTATTATAAAAAGACCATATCTCAACTTCAGGGTTTTAACTTCAACTTCAATTTTATAGAATACAGAAATTTCTTACTAAACAAAATTCAATGATAAGTAAAAATGCAATACACACACACATATATACATAAATGCATATACATATATATATATATATATATATATATATATATATATATATATATATATATATATATATATATATATATATATCATTGACGTGTTCAGACCTTATTTGCAGGTCGCGCATAACAGAGGCTATTGTCAGGGGTGAGTAGGTTCCTGCCACCCCATTACCCCCTAAAACAATTTAGGTTTTGGTTTAGGGATATGACTCCAAGTTTCTTAATAAGCTTTATCATTATTATCTAATGATGATTAAATCAGTTTTACTTTTTTTTATTAGGAATAAAAAACAATATTCCTTTTATTAGATAAATAATTAACTAGGCAATATGAATATGAATTTAGCATTTTAAACTATAATTTGTAATTTTTTATTTTTAATTTGTTACAAATTTAATATCTTTATAATTACAAATGGTCTTAATATATTATTATTTTAAACGTCGTTTTTGTTGGTATCATCACTTTAAACTCCTCGATAACTTCGTCATAATTAATATTTGTTGTCATCTGTTGTTCTATGAATAGAAGCATTAAAGCGTTAAGTCTTTTTCTGAGTCGTTGTGCTGCGGAGTTTTGTTTTTACAATCGTCATCTTAGAAAATGTTCGTATGAACAAGTTGTTACCAGAACGTTTGTATGAATCAATCAATGTTCAACAAGTTGTTACCGGAATAGTGGTAAAAAGTACTATGATTTTATAGAAGTGAAGAAAAATATAAGTTCTAATATTTGAATTTAGAAAATCAATTATTTATGAAGTGTTTTAGAAGTGGTTCCAGATGGTATATTAGGTATATTTTTAAGTAACATAATTTCAACTTAAACTTGCTCATTATCAATTCCAAATACATTATTCAAATACCATAAATCTTCTTGAGATGGTTTAAGTTTTAATATAATAATATAATAATAACAGCAAGTATAAGTTTTAATGTTTCCTGATTGAAACAATCATTCAAACCATTTAATAAGTCATCTGAAACAACATTCATACTCGTAGCTTTCATTTCTTCTTCTTTCGTACATAAAAGTGTTGGTTTTCCGAAGCTTAATCAATTTTGAAGAAATTGATTAAGCATCAGGATTTCGCAGACCATACCTGAGCATGACATAATTTCGCAGACCATACCTGAGCATGACATAATTTCGCAGACTATACCTGAGCATGACATAATTTCGCAGACCATACCTGTGCATGACATAATTTCGCAGGCCATGCCTGTTCATGACAGGCAAGACCTATAGACACGCCTATGATTACAATTAGAATTAGGGGAGACCGAGGCTAGTTGGCTCGGTTTTTACTCTATGAGCTCTGTAGCCCTAACAGTACATTTTTTTAAAAATATTAAAGTGTAGTCTTAAAGAGTATGGATTAGGGTATCTTATAAAATTTGCATTCATTTACAAAAAAAAATTTGTGGGGCCTATCCGGACCCTCAAAAAAAAAAAAAAAATTTGCGCCAACTTACCCCACCACAGAGTAAGCTGGCGTAAACTATAAAAATTATTATTAATGCACTATTAAGTGCAAAATTAATAGAAATTTTTTTTAAACTTATTTTTGCAACAATTTTATCCCAAAATTTAATATTACTTTTAGCTGGTACCAAATATTAGTCCGTATAAAAGCCAAACAGTAGCCCACCTTTTATCTGTGGAAAAAAAAACTAAAAAAATTTTTTTTTAATTTTTTTGTAAGAATAAATATTTTCAATATTGTTATAAGTTAAAAAAAATTAATTTTATAAAAATAAATATTTTTTTCCATAGTAAATGCTATGAGCCAACTTACCCCGTAAAAAATTTGTCAACTAACCCCGAAAGCTTTTTTTTTAATTAACAGTCTATAGATCCTGAAAAACGGCAGCTTTGAAAAAAAGTCTGACCGGATATAGTAAACCAGTTGTGACTGGAACTTTTGCAATAATTTTTTTTTCATACGATTAAATATTTTCTTTGTAAAGTAAAAAGGAAGCGATGTTCGCAGGGGAGATATTGAGATTTATGCGTTTTTTGTCCAAAAAACGCATAAATCTCAATATCTCCCCTGCGCATGCGCGAATCCTGACAGTACTACAGTGAATGATGAAATGGTCAATAAGAAAGTTTCTGAGTAATTTTTGTCACTTTCTGATGAAAGGTTCTAAAGATAAACGCAGTTCGTCAACTTACCCCTGCGGCCAACTAGCCCCGGTCTCCCCTACGGTATCGTCAGTTCTAATGACTCCATGAAAACAAAATTTTAAAAGTTTTGAGAGTATAACGTAACGTAAACCAAACTGGATCAATCTTCGGTATCAAATGAGGAAATAAGGAACTTAGTTTTGCGCGAACACTTCGAGATTATTTCACTTCTTGTATTAAGTAGGTTATCTCCTTTATAAATCAAAATTTGAAACTTTTCGTTCAAACAGAGGTTGCAAACTCTTGCTGGGTTGTATGGCTTGCATTGTTTAACAAGTTTTCATCTGACAAAAGGTGTAAAGTTTTTTCTTTTAAGTTCCATACTTCTTTTGATAACTCTGTATCATACTTATATCTAATTGCATTAAAAGACTTTAAGTGGTTTGCATACCGAACTCTAAAAGATGTTTCGCTGAGTCCAAAATACACTTTTTCTTTACATTCTAGATTGTTTGAATAGATGATGGCCTGATAAACAATGTTGTTTGAAAGACTATGGTTGTTGATTGGACATTTAGATTTGTCAATGCAGTTGCATTTCATTTCATTAGTTTTTGCCTCCTTATGTAAAATGCTTTTATTGTGAGAGATGATTATGGATTTTATGTTTGGCATGAAGGAATAACTTATTTTGACTGCGTTTCTATTAAATATTTTACGAAGTCTGTGGCTAACTGAAAAGTGGAGGTTAATGAGGTTCAAAAAACAATTACCTACTTTTGTTACAACATTTGCACTGAAAGGAAGATTATATCAAATTATCTTGCGTTTATGGTTGCCGTTTGTTGATTTTATACTTTCTTTAAAAATCAATTCACTTGACGATGCTGCTGATAATCTGAATTCAATAGTCTTAAGAATACTTTTTATTACACTTGGCGGATGATTAGAACTAATATGTATATAATTCAGTATTAAAAAAACCATCGTTAAGGTTTAGCGTTGAATCAAGATGGTTTACTATTTTCAAATTAATAGAGAAATGAAGATTTTTTTTTTTTTAAATTAAATAAAATTTTTCTTTGTCCTCTCCAGTTCTTGACCACTTATATGTATATATGTATATGTATATATATATATATAAATATACATGTATATATTTATGCGTGTGACTAAAAATTATATATATATAATATATATATATATATATACATATATATATATATATATATATATATATATATATATATATATATATATATATATATATATATATATACATATATATATATATATATATATATATATATATATATATATATATATATATATATATATATATATATATATATATATATATATATATATATATTAGGGCTGTCCAAAAAAAAATTTTTTTCAGATTTGATTGCATAGTTGTTTATTTTGTGCCATTTAACATAGTAATTAACTGTGCAAAAAATCTTTCCAATCAGATAATGTTTAGGGGGTGCTCAATGACCATAAAGTTTTACGAAAAATGTGAAAAACATGGAAAAAGTAACAAAGTTCCACAAATTTCTAAAACCCAGTTAATTAGATTTTTCAGATTTGATCAGTTTTAATTATCTCTAAATATTAAATTCTGAATACAAATTACAATCCACATCCACTTTAGACTGGTTTATTAGCAGAGAAATTAATGAAATAAAATACTGCAATACGACTAAAGTTCTGCGGTTTTTGTTATATCAGAATTTTTCCAAAATAAAACACTAGGATTTTTGACTCTTTATCATTGATTAAAATACGAATTATAAACAAAAAACATATGAGCAATTAACATTTAATTATCGTAATGTTATAGTTCGTGCAATGTTAATGCTAGCGAGGACTATAACTCTTCAGAGTACACTTTCTGGCATCTGGCACTCGCTTTCTGTGATCCTCAACCACCTGAATTAACCTCTGCATTTCAGATTCATTCCTTGTAATCGATTCATTAAACATCGACACTAAAGCCACAGATCGTTCGGCAGCATCATTTACTACTTTCAATGAATATACTAAATTTTTTCCTTCTTGGTATTCTGGGGAATCATTCCAGGTAGCTGGATCGTTGTTGAACAGAAAATCAATATCGACCTTCATTGACCGCAACGCACTTGCTGAAACTGATGTCACTAGCATGTCCAGAGATTTCTTCTCTAGACTTTCAATGTTCTTTAATTTGATCAACCTTTCAGACCAGTTCTCACCGTGAAATTTCATGTTGGAAATCATTTTTCGCTTCTCTTCCGTTTGAAGTTTGTTTGAAAACAAAGCTAGTGGGACCAATTCTGGTGAAAGGTACCACAAATGGTTTTGAAAGTTCTTGAGTGCTGCTTCCGAAATTGTTTTATTCACAACTGCAAACTGCTTAAGTTGCTGAAACAGAAACAAGTCATTAACTGGAGCATCGCTGGCATTTGTGCATGATATCCAAGATTTTACATAAACCAGACTAGCAAATAAGCAAAATTCACAGAGATTTTTTTCCTCTTTTGTGGTCAACTTGAACTCTTCACGAAATAAATAAATCTTAAAACAATAAATAACCTTGGCCATCCAGCGAGCCATGTGATAAGCACCAGGGATCTTGAAATGATAATTTTTCTCTTCTTGATCAGGCAGTTTTCCAAGTATTAACAGACAGAGATCCATGATTTCTTTGCAGTCATCCCTTGGCATTTTAACATGCAGGTTTTCTTTGAGGAATGCAATCACTTCATTTTGTAGTTCTTGCACCAGGGGTATTTTCATTCGAATGTCATCCAGAGGTTTAAAATTTCCTTGATTAACTTTGGCCCAATATTGCTGAAATCTCTGGAAAAGAGGTATGTTGGGACCAGATGATGGTCCAAATAGTGATCCAAACACTCCTGCTACTATGATCTCATGAACATGGTGTCTGCAAGCGAAATATAACAAATTTCTACCTATATGTTTCTCTAGAACTACACATGCACCATTTTTGGAGCCAGTGTTAGAGGCTGTAGTATCAAAACTCATTCCAATAACATCACCAATTATGTCACAGAAATTAAGCAGATGAATAACTGCTTTTGCTTGGGCTTCTCCAGTTCCAGCTGATAGTTTTGCTATTCCAAGTATTTTGTCAACATTGTGACCTGTCACACCTACAGATAGCCGGTCAACATTTGCTTTAGGGACTGCAAAATTTGTACGATCTATCATCAGTTTGCCATCCCAGTGGACGATTAATGGTGGTTTGTCCAAATCGCAGAATTCAGTTCGAACAGTGGCTTCAATATTTGATCGATGATAGGTTCATTTTCTACGGACTGTAGAACGTGACAATGATCCATCATCGAGGTTCTGTCCACCAGCCCTTGCAATTGCTGCTGCTAGTATAGTAAATTTTGTGTCAGATAGATTAATTCTGTCTAATGTTGATGAAACATCAGGCGAGTCAAGAATTGTATCTAAGATACATTGTCGTTTTGGAGTACTTGCTAAACTTGATTCAGCTGACCCTGAAGAACTTGCTTTACTGACTTGTTGTCTGTAATAAACAGGGATTTCTATCTCAAAATCTCTATCAACCATTTTGTCATTATCAACAGCATCGTTATCGTTGTCATCACTATAACTTTCGTCATGTAAAGGTTCAATAACAGGAACTATTGCACTCGCACCAGATTGTCTTTGCTCTTCTTTTAGCTTTCGTTCTCTCTCTGCTTGTTTCCTTGCTTCATTTCTTTCTTCTAATTTTGAAAGTTCTTTGTCCTCTCCAAACATCACCATTTTTCTCTGACATCTCTGATCCAATAAAAATTCTTTATCTTCTTCAATTCTGATCATGGTTTCAGCATCCTTGTGGGCAATGTCAAAAAGTAGGCCAATGGTGTCTGTAAATGATTTCTCTCTCGATTTCTGAGAATCTGGCAATCTGGATTTTTTTTTTTTTATTAATTTAAATTCCTGGACTAAAGTTTTCGACTTTAAGACTACATTCGGATGAAATGCTGTCGGAATAAGGGCTTTATTCCAAATAATAATCAGTTCATCAACAGTTGTTTTAAGACTTTCAGGCACTGACTTTTTGGTTGAATTAAGATGATAAAAAAATGTTTTTAAAACATCAGATGTTAAGGGAAGAACTTTATCTGGAAGATTTGGCTCTGGTTGTCCAATTAAAAAGATTTTGGTTTGAAGTCGTGTAGAGATAGCAACACGAGATGATGCTGCCATTTCAATGATAACTGAAATATTATGAGAAAATCAAAACTCAATACCATATTATACAAACTTATCATTCAGTTGTTGGTTTATGCAGCTGCAGCAATATATTATAATAATTATTACTAAAGAAATTAAATAAATATTTTCAAATTAGAAATTATTATTATCTGCACTTAATAACAAACAATACACTACCAGACTACCATGCTAGTTTTCTGTAATAGGTTACTAAGGTTAGGTACTATCAAAATATTAATACATTTGTTGTCAAACAGAAATTCCAAATAAAAATAATATTTATACTTGTAAACCTTTTTATTCTGTTTGAACAAATTCTAAATTGAGTTAAATAATAGTATTAAAATTATGAATACACATTTTAACAAAATGATATAAACACAGTTGTTTTAAACACTAGCAGACATTTTTTAGTCTGGTGCCCTGATGACAGTTAATCTGCTGCACTTTAATTAATCTATATAGCACGCAATCAGACAATATTTCAGTGGAAAAAATCTAACTAACCAGGTTCTAGAAATTTTTGGAACTTTGGAACTTTTTGCACGTTTTTGACGTTTTTCGTAAAACTTTATGATCATTGAGCACCCCCTAAACATTATCTGATTGGAAAGATTTTTTGCACAGTCAATTACTATGTCAAATGGCACAAAATAAACAACTATGCATTCAAATCCGAGAAAAAATTTTTTTTCCTGTGTTCACATAAACAGCCCTAATATATATATATATATATATATATATATATATATATATATATATATATATATATATATATATATATATATATATATATATATATATATATATATATATATATATATATATATATATATATATATATATATATATATATATATATATATATATATATATATATATATATATATATACATATATTATAACTTACTTGATATAAGATGCTTGCTTACATGGGTTAGCAAACATAATTCTATCAGGGTCAACACCCAAATCAAGAACAGCTTTGATTTCACATTTACTTGCGCAGTCAAAATTTACTTCAAGATGAGCCAATAATGCAATAACTACAGGATCTGGATTACATTTGATAGCTAGAAATAAAACTTAGCATTTAATTTAATATACTATTAAATATATCACAAAAACTTAATTATGAAGCCATGGAGACCACAGGAAAAGCTAAAAAAAGTAGAATTATATAGATGTATGCTTACAAAATATCAAGGTTTTTAATGCAAACTTGGCTATAAATAGTTTTTTTTACATCATCAGTCATAAAGAGCAATAATGAGTTTACATCAACAGATAAAAACTGTGTTTGGACTCAAGTACACAGGTGGCTGTAAATTGTGCCACAAATATACCTCAGTTTTTAATAATTGATATAACTTACAATTTGCACTTAAACTTCAAGATCTTTATTTTCGCAGCGCAGTGTAAGAACTTTTCTATTTCAAAATAGAAATGGCACAATTAGAAGCCACTATCTAGATCAGTCATTCAATAAAGAGCTTCAAATTTTGCATAAATTTTTAGCTCTATGAAAAACTGTAGATAGCCTACACCTGATGATCAGTGAACAGTTAATGACCTTAATAGATGCTCAATACTTACAGACTCTTCACATCTGTTGTTTCACATCTGTTGTTTCACATCTGTTGTTTCACATCTGTTGTTTCACATCTGTTGTTTCACATCTGTTGTTTCACATCTGTTGTTTCACATCTGTTGTTTGGCAAAATAACTAATAAACTGGTAGTTAATAACTTTTTAAATTTTTGAAGATTCTGAAGGCCAGTTTAGATACCTGCAATTTGTACAAATCCTGTGGAATATTGACTGAAATATAACTTTCACCAGTAAATGAAATTTGTCCTACCAACATCTTTGTGACTCAAGTAAGTCAAGAGACTACAGTGAGGGATATTGAAGCTGAAAATACTGAAATAATTCCTGGATATTATGAAAGCTAAGAAGCTTAAGACTCATATTGCCACAAATTTTTTTTTCATTCTCAGATATATTCAAAACTCTTTGTTCATTAATTTAACTTTGAAAATCTGTTAGCTGCTGTTTATTTTTAGAACACAACGATAAATGGCATTCGGCCAAATTTTCAGAGTTTTTAAAAGCAAAAATGGAGAAAAATAAAAACTCATCAACTAATGCATTATGTCTAAATATTGTAATCAACTATTGTAAATCATTAGAAAATTCATTCAGGTTGTCTACTTAAAACTTAATAAAATTCCAGCACTTATTACTCCATTTAGATACGTTTTTAAACATAAAATTATGTAATCCAAATACTAAATACTAGATTTTTGTACTACATCTTTATACAAAAAATCTTTAATAAATTAAAAAAATTTAAAAAAATCTTTTATAAATTAAAAAAGCACTGTGAATACCATACTCAACACCATTGAAAACTATATATTTGGAAGAAAATGACAAAAATCAAGAAATTTCGTAACTTTTTTTAAATATAAGAATTTTCAGAATTACAAAAACAAATTAAAGTTAATGAAACTCGGAAGAGTCTTTCATAAAAATGACTGAAGTACAAATAATTACAGGTTTTCATATAAACATTTAATACAGATGAGCAATTAACTTAAAAAGAGCTAAATTAAAAAAAAATATTTATGACAATGAACAAATAACTATTTAAAATAAAAAACTACCTATAGGGTTACCAAGTATCTATTTATTATATCAAAAAAACTCTTATGGAAGACACAATTCATACTTCGCAATTTATTAATAATAATATTTATTAACTTTTACAAATTATTTTTTATTCTAGTTAAGAGTAATAAATTGCAATATTTATCAATAAATCAAAAAATTAGAAAAGAAGGAGAAACAATTAAAATAATAATATCAATAAGATAGACTGAAATAAAATTAGACAAAAAATTTGCTTAACAATTTTTTATTTTTTTTCAAGTTCTTCAACTTGTTTTTTATAAACAAAAATTTTTTTTTTTTAATCCATCATTAAATTAGATTTTTTTGCAATCTTGACTTTTTGGTCTAATTTTTCGGTGTCAGCTGTGATTTACATTGCTTTTTGTTCTCGCTCTGTTTCTCTTTCTTCGTTTTAGCGTTATCCAATTCACTTATATACTTTTGACATGCTGATAAAAAAGCTTTGAACAATGGTGCTGTGATTTGAACTGTATGCAGTTTAAATCATTGGCAATTAGATGAATTACGTTTTTCCGGGAGATAATACTTGAAGGTATCATGTCCGTTTTAACAGAAGAGTTTTTTATGCTAAAACCATGCTCTACAGAAGTCTGGCCAAGGCTAAGTGTTAAAACTAGTTTAATGACCAAAAAAGGTTCGAAATAATTGCAGACTCTAGCACGTTGGAAATAAAAATCATCAAGTCAATCATTTGAATAAATAAACTTAAAATATTCTTGCTTTAAGGCTTTGACTTCATTATCCATAAAATATTTAAACTTAGATAACACTAAATTACATTATTGTGATTATAAAACCCTTAAGTTAACCACGAAAAGTTTTCAAATGATAAATCAATTTTTCCTTATGTTCTTCTGGTATCGTAGTTTTTATCTCCATCAAGATATTTGGGTCATAGATACTAGATGCTCTTATCAATAAATAATTCAATAAAAGTTTTTAACAAATGTTTTTCACCATCGAAACAAGAAATTCAATAGCTTCCATAAAGAACTCTTTGCTTTGAGAAAATGTTATCAAATTATCCTTTTTTTAGATTATGTTCTTCTTCAGAAGCAACAAATTCTTCATTAAGCTTTTTATCACGTAACAGATTATTATTAAAAGAAAGATGTAGATCTTTCAATATTTTCCAGCTTCTGGATTTTTCAAGGTCATCTGGCTTTGCAATAACTTCAAGCAACTATATTATTATTTCCTTTACATCAAAGTATAAAAATGGAACCACTGTATTGTCTGTCTCGTATTTGTTTAAAAAATATTTAACTATAATTTTAGAATAAGCAAAAAAATGTAAATTGGGAAGCATTAAGTGATCTTGAATTTTTCAGTGTTTCATAGCTTTTACATTTTGACTGTTTAGATTAGGGTGAGGCATTCCAGAAAAAAAAAAAATTTCAAACTTTTTCACACTTCGATCAACTGGGTAACCACCTTTTTGTTTTCAACCCATCTAAAATATAAATTAAATACCATTTAGAAACATTTTGAATCATATCTAGTCATACTGGTTCTCTTGTTAATACTTTTGTACCAGTCAGCAAGTCAATACTTTACCAAGAACATTGTCTGTCTTACTATAATTGCCAGTAACTAAATATCATGTAAAAACTTGATTGTCCAAAACATGTTTTAAACGCTAGTACAGTACACGTTACTTTATTGAGCAGAAGATAAAAGGGAAGACAAAAGAACCCGTAACAGATTTATAGTCTTCTTTCCTTGCAGGACAATCATAAAATAATATTATCTTAAAATAAAATGAGCAGCATTTAAAACGTTTTTCAGATTCTATTCTGTGACAGCCTTTCTTCTGTAACAGCCTCTCTTCTGTGACAGCCTCTCCAGTTTTTAAATTAACATGGGTAATATGCAAACTGCAATTTTCAATGTTAATAAGTAAATGTAAAATAGTTTTAGTCAAGCTACTTTAGTACTGAATTTATCGAAAATTTTTAGACTGACATTTAGACCATCCATTGATATTTTGTATAGCTTTGTTATTTCCAAGTTTTTAACAATATCACTGAAATGAGTCATTAAGTCTTTCACGGAACTTTTGCATTTATGAACTAAGCAAGAAACAATCTCGAGCAAACGATATTCAATAATTTGTCATTATGTAGATAAAGTTACACTATATTAATACATATAATACATAATATTTACTATGCATTATTTTTATTTTATTGTTGTCAAGTTTGTCAAGTTTGGGGTCAAGTTGGATACTATCACATGAACAAGTTGCTATCGTCTCAGCCTCAATCCATTAGATAAATAAGCTTCCAGCCAATTAAATCAGATACATACGAGTCCTTCAAAAAACCTTTCATTCCAACATTTTTAACGCTAGTAAAATATGCTAATCTTCTTTTTGCTTCTTAAATAAAAACTTAAAATCTTCCATCCAGATCCAGGGTGGAAGAAGGGGGCAAGCATCCCCCTCCCTCCCCACCAGAATCTGAAAATCCAAAAATACCTCAGAAATGGAGGACTTTTTTCTTTCTTTTTTAATTTTTTTATTTATAAGTTTGCTGTTTAAAATAATTACAACTCTCGTATTGGTAAAATATACACATGGCGGGGGCAAGAAAAAGACCAATATAGCCTTATTGTCAAGCTCCCAATAATCCGTAAATAATATAGCCATCAAATCTTGTTATTAAAAATGTTGTCAAATATAAAAAGAAAAAAAGAAAAAAAAAAATTTTTTTTTTTAAAAGTAAAGATAATAAATTCTAAAATTTATTTTCAAATATAATTGAACACAAAGCAAAAATAAAAAATAAACAAACAAACAAAAAAAAGATATTCAAAACTATAGAAAAAGTTTTTAATTATTGCGATTAAGAATTCCTTATTAGGAATTCTTAATCGCAATAGGAATTATAATGAAAAGAATTTAAAATTTTAAGGAAAATTTTTTAAGTTTTTCATAATAGAAAAAAAAAAAAAAAAAAAAAAATTTTTTAGGGAACTAAATTTTTAAACCTTTGCAAATAAAATACCATACATTATTTTAAAGGCCAACAAATAATTATAGCTCTATAATTGAGCTATATTTATTTGTAATAAAAAAAGTTTATTTGTAATGATAAAAGAATAGAAATTCTTTTATATAGGAAACGCAAAAGTGATACAAAATTCAAAAATGTTCGAACATACCCTCCCCCCACCTCCCCCACCACCACCACCAAAAATTTCTGGATCCGTCACTGATCATCAAACTTTTTGTTATGTTTATTTTTTTTCTGTTTTTTATTATTATAACATGCAAATTATGACTTTTACATGTTTATTTTTAGTGTATGTTCTATGTGCTTTAATCTATGTATTTACGGTCCATGTGTTTCAATGTATGCCTTTGCTTATTAGTACTTATATTATATTCAAAAATTGGTGTCGCTCCTTTGATCGGTTTTCTGACACCATCCTTATAAGTGACACCATCCTTTTAATCATTAACGTATTATTATAAATAATTTTAAGCTTATAACTACCATTATAATATTTATTACTATTATTTCTATTAATCTATTTCATGGTAATTATTGGAAACATACTTATTATTTCTATTACTACAACTTGTATTAAATTTTTTATATTATTATTATATATTATTGTTATTATTTCTATTATTATTGTTGTTATTATTATTTTTATTATTATTAAAACTATTGTAAAATTGATTTACGAAAAAGAAATAACTTGTTCCACAACAATTAACAACAAGTGTTGTTGTTGTTGGCAATAATAATGTGTCTAAAAGCTAGCAATCTTTTATTAATAAATTTATTAAAACTTTAAAATAATTGCTTTTATTAAGATTTATTTTGAAAAAGTTTTATAATAGCACAATATTTTACGCCTGATAATGATCTATTCTTTTCAGACCTAATTACTACTCTATTCAGATCTAAATACAACGAAAAAATATGGAAAATATTTGGGTAACATTATTTAGGTTTTATATGGAATGACTTCTAAAAAAAATTTAATCGAGTTATTTTGATTTTTTAATTTCCCATAAGAAAAGTTCAAATTACCCAAAAAAATTTGCTAAAAGAGGACGAAAAATGATTTGGCTTGCTAAAGTTCGAGTTAATGGGTATTCAACTTAACGGGAATCAATTGTACTATTTTATAGATAAAAAAATTCAGCTTTTATATTTCGTCCTATAATCTGCGGATATCGGCATGTTCTCTAATGATGACTTTTACAAGTAAAACGATGTATCTGATGTTATGCGGCGAAAACATTATATGTATTATATTCTAAATGGCTATGTAACAGTCAGCTCTCCGTAAGATTAATGTTTCAAATTTGATTTAATATTAATACGTCTTAAAATACCTATCTATAAGTATTTGTAAATGTAGTTCATATTTTTAAATAGTTAAAACATGAAAAATATTGATATTTATTCATATATAATACAAGAAAACTTGAAGTTAGCTAATTTTTAATACAGTTCTAAATGGCACAAACTTAACTGTAACTTGCCTGGCTTCATCAAGCATCTTGCCTGGCTTCATCAAGCATCTTGCCTTGCTTCATCAAGCATCTGGCCTGGCTTCATCAAGCATCTTGCCTGGCTTCATCAAGCATCTTGCCTGGCTTCATCAAGCATCTTGCCTGGCTTCATCAAGCATCTTGCCTGGCTTCATCAAGCATCTTGCCTGGCTTCATCAAGCATCTTGCCTAGCATCATCAAGCATCTTGCCTGGCTTCATCAAGCATCTTGCCTGGCTTCATCAAGCATCTTGCCTGGCTTCATCAAGCATCTTGCCTGGCTTTATCAAGCATCTTGCCTGGCTTCATCAAGCATCTTGCCTGGCTTCATCAAGCATCTTGCCTGGCTTCATCAAGCATCTTTGACAAAGGTGGCATATATGCAAAAGCACTAAAATTCGTTTCGAAGTTTCGAAATTCGAAATTCTCTTTATATTATATATGAATAAATATCAATATTTTACATATTTTTAAAGTTCACCTGGGGTCTGCAGATACTACGGCCGGATTAGAGCAGAGTTATTTTTATCAATGAAAGCAGTTTTAAAAAATATATTTATTATTAACAACAAATTGAATCAATATCGTTTTATTTTGTAGTCATTGATTGTTATTCTAGAATAACAAATAATGGCTGCAAAATGAACTATGGTTTGTATCATGTTGTAGTTTGCGTTAAGATCGTAAAGAAAAAGAAGTTTAAGCTATTTAAAAATGATCAGAATGAGTTTTGGTTTGAAAAATATTTTTAAATCAAAGCTTCTATATTATATACACAAAAGCGTTTAAACTTTAGGGTTTTTTTTATATGGATAATGTAGTAGTTTCATAAAATATAAAATAAACCTTGGAACTACATAAAAACACCTAAAACTAGAAATTGGGTATGTGTTTAATTTTTAAATGCATAAAATAATTTTTAATCAGACTGTCACATAATTATTAGTCTAGTTTATAACTTTGATGTTTTAAAAAACGTAAACTAGTTAATATGCCAAATAAACCGCCAGGCATTTCCGGTGTCGCTATCAACCAAATAAAAAATTCATAGTACCACATTTGTAGTATAAAAATAGTCAGTGTGGTAATTAAGAGAGTAATCTGATAAAGTTATTACTTTTGTCCAGTTTATATATAGTATAGTTAAAAAATATTTGGTTGCTAACTAATTTAGATATCCATAGTAACCAATAACTATTAAACAGTGCAAAAATGGTCTTTAAATCTTTTTTATATGACAGTGTGCAGCGACCATTATAGTATTTATAAAAAAAAGGAAAAGATGCAGCATTACGACAATGCAGGGATGAAAATTTTCCGAAATTTTTAATTCGTGAAATTATCCGGAATTTATTAAATTGACCATTTAATAGACATTGATATATTTTTTATAGATGTTACTGAAAACTGCAAAATTGTATATAAAAAGACTTGATTGAATATTTACAGTATTTTACAACTTTTTCTTGATTTAACGACGTTATTGATTAATGAAAGGCAAAAAGTAAAGAAACATATTTGCTAAACTTGAACTTTGAAATTTAGAAATATAGTTAAATAAAAATAAAAAAATTTATCATCACTTTTGACTTTATAAATCAATAAATTAAAAAATCATTCTATACTTTAAAATGATTTAAATGTCTACTCTATTTTTCAACTAATACTGTTAAGTGGGCGATTTGTGTGTGTGTGTGTGTTTTATAAGCATCATACCAAGCAATTTATATATAACTAATTTACTGAACATTGAGATCAAATGAGTTTTCTAATGTTTTTAGATAAATTTTTATAATTTAACACAGCGCATTTAAAACATGACATTTAACATATAACATTTATAACGTGTTTAAAAAAAATGTTTTAAATGCAATCTTTATACATAAAAATCTTTCTATCTCTTTTAAAATTTTAAATGCAATATATACACATAAAAAATATTTGTTTCATTAAAACACTCTACAAAAATAAAACACAATAAAATTTAATATTTAAAAAAGTTTTTATTCTTTGTATTTTGTAAATATTTTACATTGTACTTTAGAGAAGTAAAAGCTAGAAGTATATATACAAGCTCTAAAGGCTAACTCCGAAAACATCTACTTTTCTCTCTAAACTCCGAAAACATCTACTTTTCTCTCTAAACTCCGAAAACATCTACTTTTCGTTCTTCAACAACAGTAATATACGCAAAAGTATAATATAACAACTTCAACGTTTTATTGCTCATTTAAAAAAAGTTGTTGATGAAACGGACATTTTTGAAACAAAGTAATGAATTTTATAAAAATTTTATAAGTTTATTGCGTTAAAAATTTTTTCAAAAACTTCCAGAAATTTTGAGCAGAATTTCCCTGAAAAGAATTCCCAGAATTTCCGGAAATTCTTCGAAAAATTTGCAAAATTGGAAATTTTTGACCCTACGACGATGTGATAATGATTAAGCGTTGGCTGCGAGAGCAGGTCCGACTATGCTTACAATGAGTTTTCGCATCTTGTCTAAAACAGAAAGTAAATCTTTTAAAGATCTGCTCCAGATATGGCAACATTATTCCATAAAAGGACGGATAAGAGATTTATAAAGTAGAATACGCATTAAAAAACTGACAAGCACGAGAAAGAGATGCTACCTTAGCAGATGTTAATTTTACAATGGATTTGATATATGCTTTCCGAGAAAGATTTGAATTAAGAGTTAATCTTAGAAGACGAAGGGTAAATGACTCATCGAGTACACTACTGTAAACAAATATAGGAAGAACTAAATTAATGTGAAAATGATTAGCTGAAAAAAATTAAGTTTTATCTGAGCTAAAGCTCACCAGCAACTAAGAGCCCCATGCTGTAGCAGAAGTAAAATCCTTTTCAAGCTCAAATACCCCCTCCAAGCAACCAGCGAGTGTTGACTTATTTTCAAGACAAGAATAAATAGTAGTATCATCAGCAAACAATGTCACCTCGGATGTTAGAATTTCTGGGAGTTAATGTAAATTAGAAAAAGTATAAGCTCAAGAATAAAACCTTGAGGAACTTCTGAAGTTACAGGAAATGAAGAAGAGTGCTGTCTATTGTGGACAACTTTCATACAACAATTTGTAACAAAGAATTCAATAATTTTAAAGTTATTACCTGTTACACCGTAAGAAGAGAGCTTATGGAGAAGACCAACATACCGAACTTTATCAAAGGCTTTGAAAATGTGAAGAGCAATAGCCCTAACTTTCTACATCTATCTAATGCACAATCAAACGTGTTTGTTAATAAAAGACTCAAAAACCTTGCTTATGATAGTAAAAAGACTAATGAGACGGTAGTTAGACAAGTCAGATTGCTCTCTAGAATATTTGAAAACAGGGATAACAGACGCCGCTTTCCAGCAGACTGGAAAAAGAGACTCTGATAAACACTTGCTAAATAGTTTTGAAAGTAAAGACGGAGAACGCTTTTGCAAAACTATAACAGGTATGTTGTTCTGATCGCAAACTGTAAACGAGTCTTCGCAGATCACTTAGAAAATCACTTTAAATACAGACACTGGAATGATAAGAATGTCAACCAATGGATTGAATGCGATTTCTAGACCCAAGAGATGAGATTGATGAAAAGTTTTTAATAAACAGTTCAGCTTTGTCTTTAGGTCAGATAACAAAATCTGAACAATGCAAGAGAGATGGAATAACAGATTTGCCCATATTACAGACACTGTTAAAGATTCTCCAGAAGTCTCAGGCGCCTAATTGTTTATATGAAATACGAGATTTCGTGACCTGAGACTAGCATGTTTTAGCTTTAGAAAAACCTTTTTACAGTGGTTTCTAGCACTAGTAAACTGAAGTCTGTTTTCTGGAGAACTATTTTGGTTAAATATATGGAAGTAACAGCTGCAATTGAAAATTGCAGCAGCACATTGTGAAAAAAACCATGGAGAAGAATGAGGCTTTAATTAGAATTGTTGAGAAGCAATTAAAGATTCCATTCTAGCCTAAATCCAAAAAGTTATATAAAAAGAACATTTTTCAGTATGAAGACGTAAGATTTCTACCCGAGGACCATCACGAAGAAAATCACAGAAAGAGTCCCAGTCAGCTTTAAGTTAATTGTAGGAGGTAGGATGATATGGGGATTCTGATGATAAAGTAAAATAAAATAATAGTTTGAGAGAGATCAAAGTGTGGTCAGAAACACTATTAAGTGAATGTGCAGAGTCTGAACACTGACTAGGATTAAAAACAAAACATAAATCAAATAGAGTAGCCAAATAATTTGGATATCTAGAAAATGACTTGGAAAGTTGACAATTTGTGTTAAAGATTGAGAAAGGCAAAAGTTGTGGGTCCTAACACCTGCAGAGTAACTGACACTAGAACTAAGCCGTTAAGTGTAATGAGATTTAAAGTCATTAAAAACAACGATATTGGTTGAAGTATTAAGAGAAAAGACTAGGTCAGTTTGACTAGAAATAACATCAAAAATAGTGTAGTCTTGAGATGAAAGAATAGCAATATAAAATACAATCATTATATTATTATTTGGAATGTTGGTTGATGTCTATGCAGGACAATCTGATGAGGACATTAAATCTGTATGTGGTTTTTAAGTTAGAGTAATGTGCTAATGTCTTTTTACTGAAGTTTTTGTTTTTTAACATTACAGTACAAGTGTGTACTACAGAAGCAAGTTTATACTAAACTCGTTAATTCAACATCATGCTGTTGTAGCTGTTAAACTTTCTTGGATCCCTAACATTTTTACATATATCAGTGATTGTCACAATCCAAAATTCTGAACTGACCATGTATTTACTACTCAAAACCTAATATTAACTAAATCTATCATTTCAGTATTACCAGCAGTAATACGAAAAAAAGTAATGATATATGTAAGTAATGATAATGACATGTATCAAGTGACTAGCCTAAGTTCTTGCAATATGATGTCAATAACTTTGTGAAATATCTAAATTATTTGTTGAACTCTATAACTTTGATATGTTGTACTAATAAATGTCCCATAGCTGAGCATAAAGCAGATATTCATACTTATTTTAAATCTATAAGTTCATTTTTTTTTTTTGTAATGAGTTGAAGCTTGCATTGAGATACTGTAGAAACATTAAAAGATTGTTTTTTTTAAAGTTAAAAGAAGTTTTAAAAAATCAAAGCAAAATCATTTCTAATAGAATAACTGCTGTATGGAATTGTCTTCCTCTATCTATCGTGCTATTTACATCAGTGAAAGTATTCAAAAAACGATTAAACGAATATATTAAAAGCGAACATAATGTCACCGGCTGGCGTAGAGTGTGTTTATTACACACTCTAGTTTAACATTATAAGCATTGAAATTTTTGTTATAAATTATTCTAGTTGTTATTTTGTTAAATTTCAGCAAAAACATAATATAAAATTCTTCGCTTTTAATATTAACCGCATGTTATAAATTACTTTGACAATAACTGTAACTAGGATCAAAACCCGCAAAAAGAGCTAATTATGTTATTACAGCTAAAGCTCTTAAATATGCGGTGAACTAACTGTTTGTGTTCTTAGTACGGTTATTTAAAATGTGTAAAGCCATTTCTATTTGCTTTTGGAAAACAATGGTACCATATTGAAAAATAAATCTGTGGATAATTTTGACAAGTCATTACGTGCAATTGCCCTATATGATAACATTTTTTACTC
>NC_088931.1:82025000-82027500 GCF_038396675.1 Hydra vulgaris
ATAATGAGGTCATTTAGCCATTCATTAGATTCCAAAATTTCTTTATTTTCTTGTTTTAGATTTAGTTCCTGTATCCACCATGCAACTGGTGGAGGTAAATCTTCTGAATCTAAAATTTCTGTTATCGCTTGATTCAAATGAACATCTTTCAATGCAACATTAGAAGTTGGTGAAGTAATTAATGTAGGTGGAAACCAAAGTTTTAAGTTGCTAGCATTAACAACTTGTTTCATAATTTTTTCTCCCAGTTGAAGTCTGTAAACGCCTTTTCCTAACTCGTCTATGATTTTAAAAAGACCTGTAAAACGCGCAGAAAGCTTGTCACCCATTCGTGTGTCACGACGACGGTTGTATTTAAGTACCATTTGCCCGATTTTATAGGTTGAAGCTGGATGCTTTAAATCGTACTTAACCTTTTGTTGCGCTTGTGCTTTTTCAATATTTTCCTTTGCTTGTTCTCGTGTATTTTGTAGGAATTGTCCTAGGTTAATTATGCATTGAAGTATGCCTTCGCTTTCATTGACAGAAGCCTTGCATTCATCTTTTTCAAAATCTATTGGAAGACGAGCTTTTACTCCATACATTAGTTAGAAAGGCGAATACTTTACAGATGCTCGAATATTAATGCGGTAAGCAAAAACAACTGGATCAATAAATAAGTTCCAATCGTAACGTACTAACGTAAGTTAATATATACTTGAAGAAACGTCGCTAACGGTTATGTTGAGTAAATTTGTTTAAAGTTAAAAATAATCAAATAATTAATTTATGAAACATTATATATATATATATATATATATATATATATATATATATATATATATATATATATATATATATATATATATTATATATATATATATATATATATATATATATATATATATGTTTATATACATTTGTCTGAGGATGGTATGCAGGATGTCATGGCAACTGTTATTTTCATTTGTTCATAGAGATCGTCGACAAGCTGGTTGTTGAATTCCTTACCTTGGTCGTGTAAAATTACGTCAGATGCACCAAATCTGAATACAAGTTTCATCAAAAATGCATGAACACTAATAGCATTTTTTTTCTCGAATAGCTTTCACTTCCACCCATTTTGTAAGATATTCAGTAGCTACACAAATATACTTTTTTCCTTTTTTTTATCTCTTTAAGAGGACCAACAAGGTAAATACCCCATCTATGAAAAATGTGCGTCACTTCAATAGGATGCAATGATGAAGAACCTGGTTTGTTAACAGGATTTATAACTTGACAAGGCGCACACGTACGTATAAAATCTTGGACGTTTGCTGCTATACAAGGCCACCAATACCGATCGGTTACTTCAGCTATTGTTGCGGTTTGACCGAAGTGACATCCGCCGATAATTCTATCGTGCAAAGACTTTATTATATATTTTTTTTCATCTTCATCAACAATAACTCTTCCTAATTTGCTATGTGCACCCTTACTCTTGTGATAAAGAAAATCTTTTACAATCATAAAAGAAATAGCCTTTTGCCGCATTCGTCTTTTTTGTGCTTTATCGTAACCAGGTGGATACACTTTATTTGAAATATAATTTTTCAAATTCATATAGATTTCTTCGTCTAGTTTAATATGTTTATCTTCAGTTTTGTGTTGGATAATGTTATCACCCAGATCTATGTTTTTAACATTTAATAAGCCTTCCATTATTGAGAGTGTTATACAACAAAATGATTCTATCATATTTTTATACTTTTTCAGCAATTTATTTTAATTTTAATTGGTCAATAATAAATATTATTTACGATAACCTTTTTAATAATTTGCCAAATGCTGTTTGCAAGTATTAGGTAAAAATATTTTTAATGAGAAAATTACTTCGTAATAGTTCTTTGTCAAGATGGCAAGACTTGCAAAATTTACATCTTTATCTATCTGAATACATCGTCAGCTGAGAACCAAGAGGCCGAATCTCCATTTTTTGTGTTTCCAAGAAAATTGAGTTATAAATTTTAATTTGTAAACACATTCTGCCAAAAAGTCTGGCTAAATGTTCAAATATTTCCTAAATGGTCTAATTTTTTGAATAGATTTTTTGGTAGACACAGGCCCCATTGAATGATGATAACTTATTGAGAATAAACAGATAAAACTCAAAATATGGACACATGGCCTCTTGGTTCTCAGCTGACGACATGTTGCTCATGCAATCAGTTGCAAACATTAATTTTTTATATAGCAACATATGTTAAATTAACTTTTGAATGTCTTAATCACT
Organism: Hydra vulgaris; assembly: GCF_038396675.1. Taxonomy (NCBI): domain Eukaryota; kingdom Metazoa; phylum Cnidaria; class Hydrozoa; order Anthoathecata; family Hydridae; genus Hydra; species Hydra vulgaris. The sequence goes on from NC_088931.1 coordinate 82,027,255, forward strand.
TTCGAAAAAAGCATTTCAATACACTTTCAAAGCTTGCTCCAAAGTATCATTGAAATTTATTTATTAAAATGTGCATACTTTTGATACTAATAAATATTAATAAGTAATGAACATTTAATTACTTAGATAATTAAACGACTTTATCAAATAAAACATAATTAAATATATTTATTATAACGAATTTCAACAAATATTGTTCTGGTTATTTTTGTTGACATTATACCAAGATTTTACGAGCTTTCTTAG